>NC_047019.1:36263203-36504813 GCF_902652985.1 Pecten maximus
AGTATCAAACTTATTCAAGTGAATAAAATTATAAAGCTCAATTTTATTTATGATTTCATTATTCTGGAGACACTGGGGCCAGACCAGATGGAAAACTCAATATAACCTCATATGCATCGTGATTAGCTAAAGTTATACCTATTTAACATGATTACATATATAGGTTTGATGTTCTATCATCAGAAATTAATCATTGACTTTTCTTTCGTCTATGTAATCTGTAAATGTAAATTTATTGCATTCCCTACAGGTTATTTTACATAAAGATTTCTTAATTAACCGAATTGTATTTCTTTTTAATAAGCACATAATTTGGACGCACAAGTTTGATATATATAGTTTGTATATATATACTACATGACCCAGATCATTAAAAATATAGTTCTTTGATAACAAACTTGTGAATGTCTGATAATATTTATGATTATTTAAACTTGTCCCTGAAGGAGACAGATCTGGGATAGGCCAAATGACTTTTTGATTACTTCAACCCTGTATGGGGTTAGGGTCCAGGTCAGGGGTCACCATAAAACCTTTGACCAACTCAACTGACCATCTGATTTTAATTAGTACTTGGTGCTATTTTATGGCCAATTTGAATTGATCAAATGGACTGTCCAGAGTTATTATACATACATGTCACACCTGTTGCTGGTGACCTTGGTGCTGTAATGTTAACCTTGGTAGGTAATAAAAATGTTTTACCCAGGTATGACATTCATCACACTTACATGGTATTTTTGATGGATAACCCCTAAATTAAATTTATGTCCAGTCATACAATGGACCCTACAGGTCACCTGCTTACATTCACCTGTCTATAAATTACAGGTAATATTTCCTGTACATTCAGTCAATCAATACTATGTCTATAAGGTGTCCCTTAGGTGACCTTTACAGTGCTGTAAGATCTGATAAATGTTCTAATAAGATACAGATTCAGCACCCAGGGCTCACTTGTCTCAAAAGCTTGTTTATTTCTAATTACAATTTACCTGATTTACCTGATACAGGTAAACATGACCCTATACCTGGTATATATACACACATAATATCAGAAGTAGGGCAATGAAATACCAAACTTTGATGACAAAAGTCGTATCATTGTGAAGTATAGTTCTACTGACTTAAATTCTCTCAAGGAATGCTAGCTATGTGTAATATTGGTGTTCATATTTTCATTAATGTAAACAAAACGTGAAAGATAATTGACTACAATGTTAAGGAGTATATGAGAATGATGAATTACCTGTACTCTCCTCATACATACCTGTAAATTACCTGGTGATATACAATACACTATATGTACCGAGGGAGAATGTGTACAGGGAAATCCATAAAAATTACTGATAATCAGATGTGTAGGGAAATCCCTGATAACAGAAATCAGTATTAGAGATTTCAACCTATTTATTAGCTTTTGGTCTAATTGAAAATGAAGAATTTTGATTGTTCTTCAAGGATTTTCTTTTTAGAACATTTATTTTTCTGAATAAATGATTGCGATGATTAAGCATATATTAAGTCGTCCTCCCCCCCCCCCCCCCCCCCCCCCCCCCCCCCCTGTGATAATACGTAATTAGGAAGATTCTGTTTAGATTACATTCCTGTAAAAGAAATCATATGATCTATGTTTAAACAATACTCTATCTTTACCTATATGTCCTAACAATGATTATTAATAATGGGGGACTATTAATCATTGTCAACTGTTAACAAATTTTCAATTCAAATGTCCTGCTAAGGTCAAGGGTTGTACCAGATTTTGGCATGACAACATCATCTGGAGTTAAAGCAGTAGTGATATATTGCGATTAGCCTGACTTAATTGAGACGGTTGTAATCCTATGACCTCTCAAGGTCAAACTGTTTGGTTGAGAGATGGTGTATGATTACTTAGGTTCATATTGTTTGGAAATGTAAATTTTATCTCATATATACATGTATGTACATTAATAATTAGTTTATGGATAAGTTAACTTATTTGACCTAATTAATTCACCTGCCCATATAAGGTAGTCTCCAACTTTTTTGGGGAAGAAGATATAGGACATGCTTAACTAGACCCCCATGAAAGTTATTGTAAGTTGATCTTCCAATACAATATCTTGTCTAAATATTAAAATGACCCTGATGTTTTGTCAATGCAGAAGGCACTAATTATTAGATTATTAGCATTATTAAGGTATTTTGTATTGAACTAGGTTTGTATATATGTAACAATATTTGTTATACAAAATTATGAACTATTTTTGTGCAGTTGTATTTTAATAAGGTACTAATATATATAATTCATTATTATGATAAATGTTGATGAAATCAGGAAAAATGATTTCAGGTCTGTTTCAAAAATAATTTTATATTAAATGTTTCTGTAAACGACTAGGGTATCGCGATCGCATATCCTTGTACTACATGTACAGGTACGGCTAGGGTATCTTTGTACTACAGGTACGGCTAGGGTATCCTTGTACTACAGGTACGGCTAGGGTATCTTTGTACTACAGGTACGGCTAGGGTATCTTTGTACTACAGGTACGACTAGGTTATCTTTGTACTACAGGTAAGACTAGGTTATCTTTGTACTACAGGTACAGCTAGGGTATCATTGTACTACAGGTACGACTAGGGTATTGTACTACAGGTACGGCTAGGGTATCTTTGTACTACAGGTACGACTAGGGTATCCTTGTACTACAGGTAGGGCTAGGGTATCTTTGTACTACAAGTACGGCTAGGGTATCTTTGTACTACAGGTATGGCTAGGGTATCCTTGTACTACAGGTATGACTAGGGTATCATTGTACTACAGGTACGGCTAGGGTATCTTTGTACTACAGGTATCGCTAGCTGAATATCTTTGTACTACAGCTATCGCTAGCTGAATATCTTTGTACTACAGGTATCGCTAGCTGAATATCTTTGTACTACAGGTATCGCTAGCTGAATATCTTTGTACTACAGGTATCGCTAGCTGAATATCTTTGTACTACAGGTACGGCTAGAGTATCTTTGTACTAAACAGGTACGACTAGGGTATCATTGTACTACAGGTACGACTAGGGTATCTTTGTACTACAGGTACGACTAGGGTATCTTTGTACTACATGTATCGCTAGCTGAATATCTTTGTACTACAGGTACGACTAGGTTATCTTTGTACTACAGGTAAGACTAGGGTATCATTGTACTACAGGTACGACTAGGGTATCCTTGTACTACAGGTATGACTAGGGTATCCTTGTACTACAGGTATGACTAGGGTATCTTTGTACTACAGGTACGACTAGGGTATCTTTGTACTACAGGTACGACTAGGTTATCTTTGTACTACAGGTACGGCTAGGGTATCTTTGTACTACAGGTACGACTAGGGTATCATTGTACTACAGGTACGACTAGGGTATCATTGTACTACAAGTACGGCTAGGGTATCTTTGTACTACAGGTATGGCTAGGGTATCCTTGTACTACAGGTATGACTAGGGTATCATTGTACTACAGGTACGGCTAGGGTATCTTTGTACTACAGGTATCGCTAGCTGAATATCTTTGTACTACAGCTATCGCTAGCTGAATATCTTTGTACTACAGGTATCGCTAGCTGAATATCTTTGTACTACAGGTATCGCTAGCTGAATATCTTTGTACTACAGGTATCGCTAGCTGAATATCTTTGTACTACAGGTACGGCTAGAGTATCTTTGTACTAAACAGGTACGACTAGGGTATCATTGTACTACAGGTACGACTAGGGTATCTTTGTACTACAGGTACGACTAGGGTATCTTTGTACTACATGTATCGCTAGCTGAATATCTTTGTACTACAGGTACGACTAGGTTATCTTTGTACTACAGGTAAGACTAGGGTATCATTGTACTACAGGTACGACTAGGGTATCCTTGTACTACAGGTATGACTAGGGTATCCTTGTACTACAGGTATGACTAGGGTATCTTTGTACTACAGGTACGACTAGGGTATCTTTGTACTACAGGTACGACTAGGTTATCTTTGTACTACAGGTACGGCTAGGGTATCATTGTACTACAGGTACGACTAGGGTATCATTGTACTACAGGTACGACTAGGGTATCATTGTACTACAGGTACGGCTAGGGTATCATTGTACTACAGGTACGACTAGGGTATCATTGTACTACAGGTATGACTAGGGTATCATTGTACTACAGGTACGACTAGGGTATCATTGTACTACAGGTATGACTAGGGTATCATTGTACTACAGGTACGACTAGGGTATCTTTGTACTACAGGTATGACTAGGGTATCTTTGTACTACAGGTACGACTAGGGTATCTTTATACTACAGGTATGGCTAGGGTATCATTGTACTACAGGTATGGCTAGGGTATCATTGTACTACAGGTACGACTAGGGTATCATTGTACTACAGGTATGACTAGGGTATCATTGTACTACAGGTACGACTAGGGTATCATTGTACTACAGGTATGATTAGGGTATCATTGTACTACAGGTACGACTAGGGTATCTTTGTACTACAGGTATGACTAGGGTATCTTTGTACTACAGGTACGACTAGGGTATCTTTGTACTACAGGTACGACTAGGGTATCTTTATACTACAGGTATGGCTAGGGTATCATTGTACTACAGGTATGACTAGGGTATCATTGTACTACAGGTACGACTAGGGCATCTTTGTACTACAGGTATGGCTAGCTGAATATCTTTTTACTACAGGTACGACTAGGGCATCTTTGTACTACAGGTATGGCTAGCTGAATATCTTTTTACTACAGATATGGCTAGGGTATCGTTATACTACCAGTGCCAGCTATATATAGCTAATCAGGCCACTCTAAGACACTATCGGAGTATCAGGATGAGGGATTTTCTGAATCGGCTATATCAAACGGGGTAAGGAAGATAGCTTAGGTAGATAGCTTTGACAGCCCGGTTGGCAGAGTTGGTATCACAATCAAAACAAAATGACGACACTATCGCACAATTTATCAATCGGATCCATGTCTATTCGGAAACAGGAAGACGACCGAGACACAAACGATGCGAATCCCATTAGAGTTGACGCCACGGTGATAGAATGTCTCCAGCTATTTTAATAGGTGTCACATGACTACTTTTTTCAAAATTTCAACGGCATTAATCTTTTTCTGAACGCCTGTGAATGAGTTCATCATTAGTTTTTACTGTGTGCATTCAACTATGTTACATTTCATTCGAACACAATAAAAAAATCCCTCATGTTGAATTTGAGAAACATGAGTTTCTGATGAAATATTGGAAAAGTAAAAAAACTTCTGCTCAGCAATCGTTGTATCAAATCAGCTACATGTATAAATCAAACCATAATTGACGTGGAATCAGCACGTCCTGTAATATAATCAATATTTAAATCTTTTAAATATTTTTGTATGATATGGAAATATTTATTAACATCAACACATATTTTTGTATGATATGGAAATACTTTTGCAAATACATAAAAACTTAATGATAATCTGAAAACCAGGTATGGCCAAGTAATGAAATTTGATATCACCAAGTACACTTTCCTCTTTAGAAATTCAAATTTGCTGTTAATGTTACACAAATACTTTAAAAGCGCTTTTTAATCCTGCAATACATCATATGAAATATAAATCTGTCAATCTTTCTTTATCATCAATGTTTTTTTATTCACTTTCTTATCCAGTTGTAACTTTTGCGTAAAAAAACTTTAATGTTCGCTGATTTTATCTACATCAGTGTAAGAAAACACCGGAAAAGTCTTTGAAAATACATTTTATACAAACATCAGATCTATACAATATAATTAAGATAAGTTATGGTCTTTTGTGAAAGTATAGATATGTATCTGCATAAATTTATAGATTTGACTGTGACTTCACACGTAAGGTTTGTGAATCGTCTGTATTCTGTAAATGGTGAAAAAATTAAATTAGAAGTTTGAATTAAACATGAGTGGTTTTGTGGTATATTTTATCATTTTATTGATATATCCCATCAGTTGGCTTTTTTATTACTGGATATTAATATCTCAGCTTATATTAGGGAGGGTACTTTTAGTGAGTTTTACACTCTGAAACGTTTTGAAATTTGTAATTCTATATTTTAACAATTAATGATAAGGTTCAATTAGATTTTCAGGACTTCCCTTCTAAATGTACCCCTAGTATCACTGATGACCAGTCCTAGGAAACAGGATGTAGCTTTATATTCATGATTTACAACTGTAGGATTATATCCTCATTAAATTTCTTCTTGAAGGCCCTATACTTGTGTGTCTTTTGAACCCTAGACAAGTGCTACTAGGGTATATGTGACCTAACCAGTACAGATAAACAATTAGCCATAGGACATATTAGCTTTAGTGATGGTAAACTGTTACAATAGTCAGACATTTACTCCAATAAATCAAAGATAACTATATTGATGGCCACCTCTAAACAACTTAAATGTTGTCTTTGGACACTTTAAGTGGATCACACATTACCAACATTAACCAATACTGTTATGATGTGTGCTGAAGCCTTTGGATGTCAAATAAATGACTTCTATCAAAGTAGACAAGCTCATGTTTATGTATTTATACTACAAACATGTATATATTTACATGTTTCCATTTCATTTAAAAAAAAATTGAAACCTTATTCTGTAAATTGGACAGGTGCCTTATTGGGTGTGCTGACGTACACTGGTTGATATATCTGTAGTAGGCGTGTGTTTATGAAATATGAACCTGAAAATTAATCTAATATCCAAATTAAGTGCTTAAAGGAACAGCTTGAAGATAATGTCCTGAGGTATGTAGAAAATGAAAATATTATATTCCACAAATAGGCTGACCACGGTACTGATAATTTAAAATGATGGTGTAAAAATAGAAAGATGAGCCCCTAGTGTCTATTGTAAACCAGCAGTGTCCTGTGGAAACATAATTAACTGATTAATTGGAATCTTTGTTGGTAATGGCAGTTAAACTGTCGTGGTAACAATATGACACTGTCATGGTTGCCTTGTGGGCTTGTTGGTGTATTGATTTAAACACTGACCTTACCAGGGACATGGGTTTTCTCACCCTTTGTGTGTCTGTACAAACAAGGCAGCAGGTGTGTGGAAGCTCCAACAGTAACCAAGGACAGCCAAGGGTCCAGTAAGGCTAGCAATGATGGTCATTGGGTGGTCAAATCTGACACCTGACCAATCAGCACCCTGCTCCTTATCCTCGGTCACATGTACACAGCTGCTGAAGGGTACTGATTACATGATTATAATTAAAGGTTTCATTTCACAGTAGATAATGGCTGACAATGTGACCTTGGGGACAGTTGTGTCCCTTGGTTTAGACAATGGTCTGACATATGTCGCCAGCACTGTCACCTGCTAGGTTTATTTGATGTAGTGTTATCTGATAATCATGAAGGATCATCTCATTTCATTAAACACATAGAATCTGTTCCATAAATAGATATTTACCAAAAAAGGTTCTTTGTAATAGAGGATCAAGCACATGCAAATGAGAACGGTTTAATTCAAGGGTTATTACTGCAACAAAGCAAGGTTATTAAAAAAACAATGTGTAGTCTTATGAAGGCTTTAGCAAGGAGAGGAAGAACATGATAAAGGAACACATTTCAGTTGATCCATTTATGTAAATGAGCTGAAATATGTTGTACTCTTTCTGAGGAAGATGCTAAAATGATATACGGAGATATGTGTGGTCTATGGCAGCTTGTCATTCGGGAGATAGATTTGTAATAGCAGTAGATCAAAAGGACGAGACAATATGTCACTATGTATAGACACAAAAGTGTAACCAACCATATCGGTATTGAAAAGTGATAAGTTTAGCGTCATAGTGATCAGAAACTACGTCCTTGACATTAAAATTTGGTTTTTGATGAATCATCATACAGGCACCAACAGGTCTGCATAGACAGGCTAACAACTCTACTAAGTTATCTCCCCCTAGTTGGAAACACCCAGGCCGATCGTGTCCTTACAAACTGCAAAAACGATAAACCATGTTCAGAAAAAAAAAATTTGTGTTAAATTCAGGTGGAAAAAATAACAACTTTTTTTGGTTAAAAGACTGAAGATCTGGAGCCAGTTGTGATATATATCATCGTAAACTAAAGATGTTGTGATATATATCATCGTAAACTAAAGATGTTGTGATATGCATCATCCTAAACTAAAGGTGTTGTGATATATATCATCGTAAACTGAAGGTGTTGTGATATATATCATCGTAAACTAAAGATGTTGTGATATATATCATCGTAAACTAAAGGTGTTGTGATATATATCATCGTAAACTAAAGGTGTTGTGATATATATCATCGTAAACTAAAGATGTTGTGATATATATCATCGTAAACTAAAGGTGTTGTGATATATATCATCGTAAACTAAAGATGTTGTGATATATATCATCGTAAACTAAAGATGTTGTGAAGATAGAGAGCCAGTTGTGATATATATCATCGTAAACTAAAGATGTTGTGATATATATCATCGTAAACTAAAGATGTTGTGATATATATCATTGTAAACTAAAGATGTTGTGATATATATCATCGTAAACTAAAGATGTTGTGATATATATCATCGTAAACTGAAGATGTTGTGATATATATCATCGTAAACTGAAAATGTTGTGATATATATCATCGTAAACTAAAGATGTTGTGATATATATCATCATAAACTAAAGATGTTGTGACCCAAAACGATGGTGTTCCACCCCCCCCCCCCCCCCCCCCCCCCCCTTTTTATACAAAAATAAACAACAAAAATTGTGACAAAACATGTTTTATAGTCAAGATGTTGTCTTGTGTACCCCTTCGTGCCAGCCTTCAGGTAGATACCGATCATAGCGTGTCCACATTTCTTCGCACAGTCGTTATCAACAAAAACTATTGTTTATGTATAAACTTCCTCACTTGACCGTGATAAATGATGACAATTTCCTTTATGGTCTTCCTTTCCATGGTAATATGTTTTTATACAGGTATATAAATATTGTAAATAGGAATGTCGGGACACTTAATACACTCTGTCAAGTTTATGTTTGGTTTGGCCTGTGAGCATTGTATAATTACATTACTTTTACAAGAAAATACTTGTTATGATAGGGAGAAATTATATATTATTGTGGAAAACAAAAATGAAAAGTTGCCAGAATTGTTGATTTGCTGTAAAATAAAGCAAAGAGTTTTATTTGTAATAGTCAGACGTTAAATGTTCCTTACCAGGACACAGGTCACAACTGTTATATAAAAATAACAAAAGCGATGTTTTGATAATGAAATTTGCATTTGTTCATTGTCTGTTTTACAACAATTACTAAACAAGTAATAACGACTAATAACAACCACACATGAGGGGTCTTACTGTGGGAGGGACCAAGTAATAACGACTAATAACAACCACACATGAGGGGTCTTACTGTGGGAGGGACCAAGTTATAACGACTAATAACAACCACACATGAGGGGTCTTACTGTGGGAGGGACCAAGTAATAACGACTAATAACAACCACACATGAGGGGTCTTACTGTGGGAGGGACCAAGTTATAACGACTAATAACAACCACACATGAGGGGTCTTACTGTGGGAGGGACCAAGTAATAACAACTGATAACAACCACACATGAGGGGTCTTACTGTGGGAGGAACCAAGAGTGACCGGAGAAAACATAGCGGCAGGTGACCTTGTGTACCATTTCACGTCTGATTAGGGAATCGGACCCTGGTCGTCCTGAGTACCCGGAGAAAACCTAGAGGCAGGTGACCTTGAATGCCATTTCACATTCGATTAGGGAATCGGACCCTGGTTGTCTGAGTACCCAGAGAAAACCTAGCGGCAGGAGACCCCACCCTGTATACCTTTTCACATCCAATTAGGGAATCTGACCCCGGTCGTCTAGGTGAAAGGCAAGTGTGTTATTACTACTATGCCAACTGACCACCAAAAATGGTACACTGGTCAGAGGGGTGTAAGTTGATATTTATTAAGGGTTAAGGACCAGAGCTGCTGTGATGTACCAGAACTACTATTGAATGTCATAAACATTTATGATCATGAAGGACAGTTTCAATTCGCTGGTATTTCTTTCCAATCATATGAAAGACGTTTAGAGACTTCATTCTACTGTATTTTCTAAAAGAGGTATTGTAGATTTAACCCCAGTACTATGAGTTGATTGTACTTTAAGAGGCACATACCTGGTATACGGTATAGTGCGTAGGCGGCAAATCTCTTAAAATCATTTCCAATTTCAATCATGACAGAATAATAAATCTGGATTTAGAAATTGACACTGATGGTGGCATACATGTAGACTCCTCTGATGGTGTATAATACAAAAAGAAATATTCCGTTATGTTACCCATTGAAAAATTACTTTCAATTTCTTTTCAAAAAGGATTTCACGTTTCGATTGAATGATGAATTACCATACCTTTGGTTGAAAAGTTCAATTTAGCCTCTTCAGAACTTTAAATTGGACAGGAATTTGGCCAAAGTCCTAGCATTATTTGCTTTTGTAGCATGCTGTAGCCTTCTCAGGATTCGTGAGCTGTAGAGGTGACTTTTATTAACTTCACAAATAAACCTTAATTAGATCGCATTTCAGATTGTATCTACATGTTACCTGATATAAATAGAGGTTAACAAGTGCATGTTGACCTATTTCTTTGTGTGAAGGTCATTTTGTTAATTTGGTAGTCATACTGTGTCTTGAAAGGTTACAAGAAGGCATCTTTTGTGCCTGGCATGCTGCTATGTCTGCAGCATGCTAGCAGCATACCAGCAGCATACTGGCAGCCCATGCTGCAAATGCAGTCCATGATGCAGATCTGTAAGGGTATATATATATAATTATATATAATCTTACCAGTAATTTCAGTATATCTTTATACCTGATGAGCATTACAGTAAAACCTGAAGTTCCAAAGTATCACATGAAGTCTTACACATTTCACTGTAGATAATCTCACCCATAATGTTACATTATATTTTGTGATATACTCCAGACTTCCTAACATTCATGTAAAATAGAACACATTTTACAACAAAGGGTATACAATATATGATGTCATTTGTTTATAATAGAGTGATATCATTCAGTTTTCTTCATTGTGACTTGCAGCTTTTCTCATTCTCAAATTGGAGCTTTTTCAGAAATTTCTGCTGAAATGGAAATTGGAGGAGTATGAGTTTCAGTATTTAATGTTCTACATGCAGATATTATATTGAATTGCTTAAAAGTATAGACATCAATCATATTAAACACAATCAAATCCCTGGACAGATTTCATCCCTAGATGTAGTACCTGACGTTTTGTACAGATTTCATCCCTAGATGTAGTACCTGACGTTTTGTACAGATTTCATCACTAGATGTAGTACCTGACGTTTTGTATAGACAGATATCATCCCTAGATGTAGTACCTGACATTTTGTATAGACAGATTTCATCCCTAGATGTAGTACCTGACGTTTTGTACAGACAGATGTCATCCCTAGATGTAGTACCTGACGTTTTGTACAGATCTAGACAGTTTTCATCTCTAGATGTACCACCTAAATTTTTGTAAGGACAGATTTCATCCCTAGATGTAATGCCTAGCATTTTGTACAGACAAATTTTATTCTTAGATGTAATACCAAACATTTTGTAAGGACAGATTTCATCGATGTAATGCCTAGCATTTTGTACAGACAAATTTTATTCTTAGATGTAATACCGAACGTTTTATGCCGAACGTTTTGTTCGGACAGGTTTAATCCCAACTGGATGTAACATTTTGTACGTGAAACAGAAACACACCTTAGCTGTGGAATCAGGTGCTGTGTAATGTTAACTGTCAGTCTTTGACAACTATTATGGCACACCTTCGGTGGTGAACCTACGCCCCACCTTTTTTATTGATTGTGTGTGAATGAGTTTGATTGAAGTGTTATAATGAAACCGTCAGCAGTGACAAAAGACACAAATCAAATATGCATGTATGTGGAAAAATGCATTTGTACATTTGCACTGTGACGTGAATTGAATCTTTTAAGTCCTTATTGTTTTTTACGGGGTATTGTTTATAATCTAATAAAATGATTGAAATTTATTCACTGACCTGTATCTTCTTATGTTGCAGTATATAACAGATAATGGGTTATCTCCCTTGAAGAATTAACACTGATAACTTCTTACAAGACTAAACTTTGTACATTGGTTTTATCATTGTTATATCGCCACAAGAAACCCTCCAATACTGTAGGAATAGAAACATTTGTCTTTTATTAATTAGCTTAATATAGCTTTCAATGCAGGGAGTTGGTATCCTACAGGGGTATTTTTTGAGTCGCACCTTCTTATATATTGTAAATGCTTGTATGGAGTTGCAGCTTCTTTCTTTTACCTCTTTGAATGCTCATTTAGACTTCCACCTTTCTTTTACTTCTATTAATGCTCTTGTGGAGTCACACCTTTCTTTCACTTCTATTAATGCTCATTTGGAGTAAAACCTTTCTTTCACTTCTATCAATGCTCATGTGGAGTCACACCTTTCTTTTACTTCTATTAATGCTCATTTGGAGTAAAACCTTTCTTTTACTTCTATTAATGCTCATTCCGAGTAACACCTTTCTTTTGCTTCTATTAATGCTCGTGTGGAGTCACACCTTTCTTTTACTTCTATTAATGCTCATTCCGAGTAACACCTTTCTTTCACTTCTATTAATGCTCATTCCGAGTAACACCTTTCTTTCACTTCTATTAATGCTCATTCCGAGTAACACCTTTGTTTTACTTCTATTAATGCTCATTCCGAGTAACACCTTTCTTTTACTTCTATCAATGCTCGTGTGGAGTAAAACCTTTCTTTTACTTCTATTAATGCTCATTCCGAGTAACACCTTGTTTCTCAATGCTCGTTCTATGCAGCACAGGATTACCAATATGAGGTATATCATTAGACATTTTGTAGGTATGGCAAGGTGACTTCCATCAAAGATCATTTTACAATTGAATCATTTCATATAAGGTAAAACATGGTTAATACTAGTAAATATGATGTTACAGGCGTTATAGTTACTCACCTGATGTTACAAATGTATCTCTGATTATAAACTTATAAAGAATAATAGAAATCAAAGCTTGCATATAATTTTCCTTAACAATATCATGTGTATACAAAGTGATATCAGCTTCAGTATCATTTCTATTGTTAAGATTCTTTGAGACTATCATTGATCTGTATCAATGGTTTATTTACAGCTGTGATAGTATATAGTTTCATAATTCATGATTTTAGGGCAAAAATATGCATTTCAGTCATTTAGAATTATGTTTTTACCTGAAAAAATGTTGATATTGTATGACCTTTTATACATTTGTAATAGCAGTGTATATATACAGTTTGTATTTCCCACAGGGTTCATATGTTAAAATTCACCGAATAAGTCTTAACTTTTCTTATGTTTCCAATGGAATGTAAATGATAGGTAATATTTAAATAGAGTTTACAGGTGTATTTAGATTGTACACCTGTGTTCCAGGCAGGACCTCAACCTCCACCATATAAATCTGATGATAGGTATTTAGTTTTACTTTCATTTTAGCATATTTTCTTGATGACATAATTCTACAAAGAAAAAAAGTTTACAAAAATAAAACAGCAAGAATCACAGATTTGTAATTTAAAGATTGCAAAAAAGGACTTTTTTTCCATCAAATTCACAAAAACAACCACACACAAAATTTGATTTCCTGATTTACAATGCTAGGATGTGTCGCTCAATACGAGTTTACTTCATTACACTTAGAAGATTTATGGATTAGGTGTGTCCTGCTTTAAAAAATGAATTCCTTTGATTTATCTGTGCTTTCCTTCCATAATTTGTTTGATTAGATACCTGTGATGTGCCTTGAGTTTGCACAAAACTTTTGAGAAAAATAAACTTTCTTCTAACTGATCAATGACAATTCTCACATTTTCTTTGTCAATTTATTGATTTTCTTTAAAATTTATGGGAGGAATGAGTCTTGTCTGTTCCGTCACTGTTTTATAGCTCTGTCGAAGCTTGAAGATGAACCAAGACTTAAATAGAGAGGAACATCATTAGGGATGAATGTACGTAGCCCACTAGGATATTCAAACCACATAAAATTATATAGATGGTTTTATGTGTGAAAAGTGACATTTATGAATTTCAACAATGTTTTATATACCTGTAACCATCTGAGAACTGTTCTATCAAACAATTTAATCTTTTTTGTATGTTATCTCGTTTTTAATCAAAGTTACATTCATGGTATGACATATACGTATATACACTGTCTCTATTAGATTACATTCCTTAGGTTCTCATCCTTTAAACTCATCCTGTGTCAATGGATAGTTGTGGTGCATTATACAATTCTTACTGTACTTTAAAAATTCCATGAGAAAAATTAAATTAAATTTTAGTAAAAATTCCATGAGAAAAATTAAATTAAATTTTTAGTACATGTGTGTCTTTGGTATTAGAATGGTAGCTTTAGATATAAATTAACTTTTTCAAGAAATAGTGATGTTGAATTTGAAAATCTGAAAAGTTGAAATAGTTCAAGGTTGCCTAAAATCTTTAAAGGTAAAAGAATAACACTTTGCTACGATGCCACTTGGACAAGATAGAAAACACATTTACTGGTCGAGATAAGATGTTAATTATAGAGTATTGACGCCAACAGAAAAAGGTTTTATTTCTGAACTGATCTCCGGAAGGGTTTCAACTGATAACATTGTATAAATCTGCTGTGACCTACATTCATGAAAGAGAAATGTGTATGGATCTACAAACTAAACTCCTGAGTGAAACGATCTTGAAATCGGAATGATCCTTCCAAGTATCAGTTGTCCAGTGGGTTTTTGAGGTGGTCTGTTTAAAACCCTTAAAGTCAAAACATTCAGCTTGTCCTGCCTTCTTGATGACAGGAAATTATAGGGTTCACCTTACACAGATTGTCCAACCATGTTTCACTATCCTGCAATTTATAATTCTTTTAAACTCCGCCTCATCCTCCACCAAAAATATCTTGTCAATAAGAACTTAAACAAAGATGCACCATTCATAGAAAGTCTCACACCAGTTTTATTTTGTTGCTAACATACTTCAATTTTACCTGCCGATTTCATTTTTGTAACAGACAGGAACTTGAAAGAGGTATTGGAGGAGGTACTAGTCATGACTAGTCTACAATTACAGTCATTAGGCAAGGTAGAATGGATGGTGATTGAGTATGCTGTGATATTGTGTAAGTCGTGAGCAAAAATGCCGTAGTGAGGATGAGTAGTCATAAAATAACTATGATTACATTGTGTCGCACCTACGACAGGTAAAAATCTCAGGTACACCAGCCCCCTCCCTCGTCAATTATCAGCCTGATTACGAAGTACCGAAAACATTTGATTGAAAAAAGTCGGTGGGAATGTTGGCAACACCTACGTCCTGGCTCCATTTAGGCAGGAGTCGCACCTCCTAATATAACAGAATGAAAACAACTGTCTCAGTAAGATTAATATAAAATGTGAGATAATCATCCCTCGGCTTTAAAGTACAGGTAACAATAACAGGTGATTGTCTTATTGCTTCAGAGATACAGGTAACAAGTGAGGTGTGCTTCAGTGCAGGTGACAATGTGGAAACTCATCAGGGTTGGGAAAAGATTTATAAAAAAATAAGGTTAAGGTACATTACATCAGGCGATAGATGCACTTCAGGAACACCTATGGAAACAGAGGTTTTCTCCTTTTATCTTGTCATTCATTCCATTAGCTATGTTCCAGTGTGTGGTGGGGAATGAGGCCATTTATTTGGAGGAAAGTGATACTAGAGATTGAGGTATAAATAAATCTCTTGTATGTGACAAATCCCAGATAACACAATATACCAGCATTTTGGTCTGAATTCCTGTCTATCATCATACCGGACTTGATATACATGCCTACTTCCACATTTACACTAGGGTGGATCCCATATCCCGACTCATTTCGTATGTCAAACCGATCACCCGACCATGGCTGGTGTTCATCAGGTACATCACCCACAGGGCTTCATTATCCATACATATGTCAACAGTGACATATACTTATATAGGAAGCTGTGTTCCTTTCCTTATTAAAATTTGAAAAAAATTATCAGTGCTATGTTCCGTATGAGAATTTTTGTTTGACTGGTATGTATATCACCTGTAACTGATGTAAGCGTGACACTTTAAAATTACTCAACTTATTGCCCACATTTCTCTGATTGCTAGCTGTAAGTATTCTGTCAAACTTTTCAAGAAAGAGGTGATGAAAAAATAAATGTAAAAAAATAATCAGATCTTTTGAAGAAAAGATGGTGTCATTTTACCATTAATAATATAAAAAAAACATCTCCTAAACATACAATTTATTGTATATCTATATCCCCTTGATAACTTTAAAAGTTGCAGACTGTTACACACTCTGACATCACTGTCACATTATTAGGTTTTGAAAACTTTAATTAACAGCAAATAACTTCATAAGATGGATTTTACAAAGTAAAAATTCAATGATGACCTATTAAGATCAATTTTCTTGTACATTTAAATTGATCTGGTGCGGATATAACTTGAGCAAATTAAAAAAAAGTCAAATTTCAGAAAATATTTGATGCAAACTAAAAGTTAATAAGATAGCTAGATTACTAAATATATTTCTTAAAAAAAAAAAGGATATGGTGTAGTGGTATATAAGCTACAGGTATTACTGGTTAGGTGATTAGGTGCTCATGGCTTGGTCAGGGCATTTGCTATCATTTGTGTTCCTTATGTTATATACTACAAGTATATAAATTAAATATATATACTATACCGCTGCTATTTTCTACACAGCATGTTTGTACTGCTGGAAAAGGGCCATGCTAACAGTGGCCGAATGGTTAAGTGTCCCAAAACTTTATTACTAGCCCTCCACCTCTGGGTCGTGAGTTCGAAACCCATGTGGGGCAGTTGCATGGTACTGACCATAGGTCAGTGGTTTTTCTCTGTGTACTCCGGCTTTCCTCCTCTTCCAAAACCTAGCATGTCCCTAAGTGACCCTGGCTTGTGATAGGATGTTAAACAAAATAAACCTAAACCTGCACTGAATAATATTAACATGTATGTGACTACCTTGTAAAAATGAGTTTTGACATGCTAGTGGGCATTGATATTTAAATATTTACTTTACATTGGCCTGATAGAATTTCAAGTGCACTTTATATCTGTGATGATGCTTAATTTTTGATGAGTCATGGTTGTAAATTGTATCAGATTTGAAATAGAAAGTTTGCATCAGGAAATCATATCTTCAAATATTCCAATTAAGGAGTACCTTTAGAAAAGGTAATGCAATTGGCGAGGTTAGGCTACTATGGTATATCAACATAATCCAATTCAGATGTACTGACAGGCAGTTTTTAATTTGGTTTGGACCTAACTATTAGTAAAATGATGATATTTAACCTTAACATGTTAATGTTAACTTGATTTATTTTACAACAGTTGTTAAGCAAGTAATATCAATTGATGGAAGCCTAGGCCTGTAGCTATAGGAGTCTGGATTCTCCTTCAGAGATTTGACTTACTGGTAATTAGCTAAGGATCCTTATAAAGGGTACCGGTTTAGTATAATTTAAGAGGAGCGAGAGTGTATAAGGTGCTTGCAATTATGCCCACTGAGATTGTAATTGTACCTGAAATTAATGTCTTGTCTTTTCTCTTGAAGTATTTTGAGAAGTTCAGTCTAAATCACAAATCTGAACTGAATACACCAGTACTATACAGGTTGTACCTGTTTTATCATTATTTTTTTTATTTTTTTTTTTTTTTGGGGGGGGGGGGGGGGGGGGTGTTAGTGTTACTGGGTATTATTTAAGAACTACACCACTAGTTATCTGTGTAACATGTAGAAGAATACATTTTAACCATACCACACAAGGACAGGTCAGTATCATTACCCAGAAGGGGTAATTTCATTATCTAGTGATATGAAGGGATCGAGCCCCAACAAACAGATCTGATAGACAGCTGGTGTCTCAAGTGTTGAAAAAAAGGATTAAAACTTTTGTGGTGAGTTATCTAATGCTACCTGGACAAGGTAAATAGTGGACAAATGACCCTTCGGTACATATAAACACTTGGTCAGGTATAATTTTTGTTTAAGTAAGGAGAGTTTTCAAATCCACCTGAAGTATGTAGATAAGATAAGGATTCCTCTTGATAAATCCCACCCATGAATTGGAAATTTGACTTGGCCTGAGTGGGAGATTGTGTGGCACCAGGCCCTAACCTCTTAGGTATGTAGTAAACAAACGGTCAAGAGTTTGTGATAACTGAGATAAAATCCCAGTTATCAACATTATATAAGGGTTATATGAAGCATCATTTAGCCTGAAGTTCTTCAATACTGGTGACAGATAGGCCAGGATCTAGCCAGCCAATACCTCTGTTAACTCACCTGTACAGGTTAAAGCTCAAGTTTTCAAAAGTTGTTGACATTCTTTGAAGTGTAAGTGATACTGACCTTTGTAATCTTGAATGTCTTTGATTTACATTGACATGTTGTCACTATGTTACAGATAAGTTACCTTATAAATGATTCTCGCTTTAATTAACAACCTGGTGTGTGTCTGATTAGTTAAACCTGCCTCACTGTAACAACTTCAATGAATGACCTGGGATACACTCAATACCACAATGATTAAAAGAGCATGTACAACAGTGATTGTGTGTAGAGGGTAGGACCTTACAAACTCTTGTCTTGCATTGGTTTATGTTAATTAATTGAAGGTGTAAGAATATCACATAATGACAATGCAAATCTGTTAAAAAGTGCAGGTAAACAGATTAGTTCTTCAACAATATGCCATCACCACACCCAAGTTGTTATTCATGAGTTGTCCCTGGTTCTGTACTGTATTCTGAGTGACATGAGTGTCACCAGTCAATGCTCATCTGTACTTTTTAGTCTTTATTTTAATGGCCTGTAAGTGTTAGTTGGCTGGAGAGTTTGTCACTCCTGACTTTTGTGTGATGGCAGTCGGGGTGGTGCGGGGGCAGGTGTCGGGGTGGTGGCAGTTTTACTTTTAGGCACAAGTGGGTAATTATAGCATAAAATCAGGGATAATGTAATACCAGGGAGCTCAGTGTCACATTTTTGTTAGTTCTGGTTCAGCATTTCATAATGTACTGCTGATTTACAGAGCAAACTTAATCTGTTTATAAGCTTTTCAATTACACTAAAGTTTTTGTGTGGACTTCACTTAAAAAATGGAAACCTATATTCGGATGTCCTGGCTTAAATGTCTACTGTTGGAAATTTTATACACATCTTACATGTAAGTGAAGAAGACAAGAATGTGGGATGTTTTTGTGTTTATCTTGATATAATTGTGGGCCTGAGATTCCAATATAATTGGCTATGTTTTGCACATTTTACAGCTCTTCAGATCAGTGTCATTCACCTTGGCTGAAGGATCCTTCCATTGAAACACAAACCTGAATTATAATGAGAGAAGAGGACTTTAGAATAGAACGAAAAATGGGAATTAGTAGGCTTTCCCCAAACACCTTGTAAAGAATAGTTGTATGTTTACATGCCAGGAACTATATATATCTCTGAGAAAATAAAAATATTTTTGGTCAACAGGCCATCATTGTATATGATAAATGTAGATACTGGAAAAATCTCAGAAATACTGTAACTGAGACTGGTTCTTACACATGTAGGACAAAACTGTTATTTTGAGGGATCAAGCTGACTCTGCTGTGATTTATACATAGAGGGGTGTGAAAAGGTGAGCAATTGTCTGGTCAAGTCTAGGCCAGAATCGACTCAGACACTGAAACAGCTTTAGAGATGATTGATAGGTCAGAGATCTGGTCCTCACCTGTACTTTTGTCAGAACTCTCACAGATTTCAGCTCTCTTTTCATTGATATTGGTTACCGGTACCTAAGAGCCAAGGTCTTGATTTACCTGTATCTCCACTGTTACCGGTACCTAAGAGACAAGGTCTTGATTTACCTGTATCTCCACTGTTACCGGTACCTAAGAGCCAAGGTCTTGATTTTACCTGTTATTTAACGTACCTGGTGACAGTAACCTCCATTAGTGTACCTTAATTAATTAAATAGCTGGAGATTTTACATAATAAAGAAAGGATGTTAATGAAGGTCAAAGTATGTGTCACCAGGTTGTCATGGTATAAGTTGTTACATTTAAAACAGGATAGATAAGTAAAACAGGTATGTACAGGCAATTAAAAGAGGTGCTATTAATTGACTTTAAATTGAAAAATATGGAGATTATGTTAAATGCTCCAATGTGAATTAAGATTATTTTTTAATTTAATTCATGTACAATGTACTTTGATGAGATGAAGGCTATATGAGACATTTAATTTATCATTTAGAAACAGTTCTTAAGTTACCAACTGAAATTGATCAAGAGCTTTGTATCCAGGCCTAGGTCCTCCAGTAAGAAAAAACTATCTTCTACACACTGTATTTGATTATAATTACACAGCAAGATCCAATCAATTGTCACCTACTTTCATTTTTAAGGACACATTGGTCAAATGTATTTGGTTATTCTATAAAGGTTTCATCTAAATAAGCCGGTAACCCAAAGTCATGCTACTTGCCCTGGTGATGCTAGTTTAAAGGAACACACATTTGTACAAATTACTTAATTTATTTTAAAGATAAATCCATCATGCCTGTAGAATAAAAAGGTAATTCCCAATTTTAGATCATGATGATCTTGTAACTTTTCACCTGAAGACATTTTGTCCATATGGAGGTGTGTAGTCCATCCATTAACAGGAAAGGTCTGGGTCTCTATCTAAATGGCTTGATTCATGGGGAAACCACTGACCACATGCCTAATTTACCAGTCCAATGTCCAGCAGAAATCAGCTAAATGAAACGGGTTTCACAATAAACCATTGGAGTGGATAAGATCTGACATGGAGGACAGATAACCTCTGATTTAGTAGTATAAATATATTGATATGTCTAATTGCTTGTAACTTAAGATATCACTGGACAAGATTTACACCAAGTCTGGGCCAGTTCTAGTACTCTAAACATTGACATAGCTCATACTGTAGGGTTAGATAGGTCTAATTCTCTGTAGCCATCCAGAGGTTGTTAGAGTTGTTTATCATTTAATTTTATGATATTCTAAAACACTACTGTATTTGTTGATATTTAGTTATATCCACCTACAAAGAGATTATACGAATAAGAATTGATGTTGTCCTATGATGAATGGAATGCCCTTTTGGCAGCTTGTCCTTTGACTTTGTTTGCTGATACCATGCTAATAATGGAACCCTCATTTCGGGTAACATAACCCTGTGATATTGTCTCTTTCCAATAAAATTCTTCTCAATGTTGTGATACTGAATTGGTTTAGGCAGAAGATTCTTTCAACAATTTAGGGTTAGCATTCAATTCATTTTAAATATTGACAGAAACCAAAAGGTGTTGGAATCCGAGAAAGGGGTTTGTGATATTATTTGTCAGATAACAGAAAGCTTACAGACAATGGTTTGTGAACATTATACCATGGGCTATAATGTTTTTGTACAGGTAGATACAAGTATGATATGTGGCTATCACCAACTTGTGTGATACCTGATGATGACAATGCCTAAAGGTCAGTCCAGGTAGATCAATCACAGACTAAATGGTCCTACCCTCTCATTATGTAGGATGTGTGACCTTGGAAGACCTTTCCCTAATGGGGATAACATTACTTACAATTAATTTAGGTCTCCTGTTGTTATAGCACCTGTGAACGTGGCAACTGAATAAAATACCAGGGACTGGTTAAATCACACAAAAAAATGTTTTGATGGGAAAAAGTTCCGATGATACACTTTAAAAAGTGTGTGTGTTAGGAGGTGGAGAAGTGGTGAGGATGGGAAGTGAGGACAAAAACACTCGAAATTAGAACGACGGTTGACAGGTCTACAATGGTGACACTCATAGGAGAGGATAAGAAAAGGGATGAAACTTACAACAATGGAAAGGGGCCAAAAGGACAGATTACCATGATCCTTTGACAGAAAACTGTTTCCCTTCAAGAGAACATTCAAGTCTATAGTGAATGCCTTCATTTGACATTTCTTGAAAATCAAATTAAATTAAAGATTATATCTATCTGATATGAGTCAATCAATTAAACTCACTTTAATATCTAGAAAAAAAAGTTTTCGATCTTGTATAAACTATTGAAAGTTATTTCACTTTTCTACAAATAATCCTTGCCTTCCAGACAACAGGTGAGAAGAATTAATTTACCACCAAGGCGTTTACAAGGTCTCAAGGTGAGGAAAGGTCATCCTTTACAAGGTCTCCAAGGCAAATGTCACCATTTACAAGCCTTAGGAATTCCACCTGTAATCAGTTATTTCTCTAAAGATTTGCTACTTTCTTTATGTTTGACCTTGCAAAAGGTCAAGACCATTATTGGTGTGGTCAGATAAACCACAAAGTCCAGTGGTCAGGATATGAAAGGCATGTTGTGGTCAGAGTGACTGGACAGAGTAAATACATTATTCAGTTGTCAAGTCTACTGGTCATGTAGAGACCTTCATCCTTTATGTGATACATGTATGGAACGTTAATGACAATTCTCCAATGCTACAAGTATTGTCAGCCTATTTTCTCTTGAGAATATTCTATTTCTTCTGAAAAAAATCTGTTTTTACAACATTTATATCTCTTAGAGACTGCACGAGCAGATGTGCGAGTATTAAAACTTGAAATCTCTTGGGATTTTAATTAAAAGTTTGTTGTTTAATTAAAACTATATTATTGCTGTATAGTACTGTGTTTAACAGACTGTGTTAAATAAGGACAGCTGGTGAGAACTGCATGTCTGCCTTAATTTACCTGCTCAAGGTGACTGGTCTAAAAGTCTTCCAAAAGGTATAAAACAAGCTATCTTACACGTTATCCTTCAGGAAATGTCAGCATGTGATCTGTTACCGTCACCTTAAAATCTGTCCAACATGACATCCTCTGTAATTCTGCTATAACTGGATATGATCTATGAATGTTCTGTACCATTTCATGACCTCCCATTTGGTCAACACACATGTGCTGGTGAAAGCTGTATATTAACTAGAATAAAATCTCTCTGTAATCCTCAAAGGTGTCTTTATATAAGAGGTCATTGTTTGTTGTGGACACTGCTTCATGTTATTTTGAAGAACTCTAATATTATGATCATTGATCATTTCTTGGTTTGGATATTTCAGCCTGATTAGCCCAACCACTTGAGAATACGATATGATATTAGCTGTTGTCATCATAGTTACCACTGGTAACCCAGGGTAACGTGGTTCTATTCTTACTATATTAACCCTTCTATAATAGCATTTGGTAGCCTTTGCCCATTCACCAACAAAACTTAGAGATGTTGTATGTGTATTGTAGTATTATCATATCAGATACTGTAGTAAGATAACATGCGTTATAAATGTTACAGTATAACTTTACTGTTGTATAATCTTACACAAGAGCTAGTATACGAATATCATATAGGACATATGAAATGATTAACTATGATGTGTTTAAGGGTAGTGGGATATTAATACTCCAATTAATGATCACCCAATACCAGCACAATATAATGTGAGTTTAATACTGATGAGGGTGTGAGATAACAGATCTTAAGGAGAACTCTCATAAATGATAGCTGTCAATGCAGTTTCTTATCATCAAAATAGATTCATTATAGACAACAATTTTCAGGAAATGAAAAAATCGGTGTACCGACCTGTGTACTGTCTGTAAATCAGATTTTTTGTGTGGGACCCGTTTATTGATTTGGGTATCGTATAGCTGAGCCTCCTGATGACCTCCTAAAACCTATTAAATTGTATCTACCATGAAGTATAAATGGTTGTTGTTCACAAGACCAGAAAACAGCGACCATGGTTGTAAATTTTAATTCATCTGTTCTAGGTATTGTATATCTACCTAATAGATCAAGGCAATAATACCATGGAGGGATGTGAATTTTAATTGAATCATTAAAAGCTCAGAATGAAATTTGAGATAATAAGTGGGTAGAATCTGTAGTGGATTGTCGACCACCCAGGTTTGGTATGTATTGATACATGTGATTTTGTCAGATTATGTCATTCTAGGGCGGTGTTGATCATGTAGGAAAGTGATTCTGTTTACATTTGCTCTTTGATATGAGGTTAATAAATATACTGCCATGTTGGTTTGATGTGAAAGGTAATCATATTGGCAGGTGTGACAACACCTTATTAAGAACAGGTATATTCCACAGGTGGGGTCAAAAGTGCAGGTATGAGAGGAACATGTACCTAATTAACAGTGAAACCTTTCTAAAACTGTGAAAAACTGGCAAATACATTCCTGCTGGCCGTCCCAACAGGAATCGAACCCATGTTTCCCTGGCTCTACCAACAGAGCCAAAGAAGCATTTATGCTCCGTTACAAGCTGCAATGACCCACACCTTTTACAAAACAAACAGACGATGAACAATATGGACAGATTTTTGTGCTACATTTATACAGATATTTATATACAGTAGGTGAATGATCAGGTGGCACAGTGATAAAACAATCAGCTTTAACCTAGGTGACAATGTTTCATTTCTCCAATTTGACATATAGTAAGGTATGACCAGTTAAGTTTTCTCCAGGTATTCTGGTTTCCTCCAATAGTTAGACCCCTAGCACCGTTCCATCTGGGGATATAACTGGTTTCGCAATTGTTGTGAAATAAATGTAAATAAGTCTATCTTTACCTATAGATTTATACAGGTTTGACATGACAAGAGAAGGATTCTCAATGAAATAGGTGCCTGCCATTTTAAAATCTGTGCCCTGTATAACTACAGATCAGGTTGACTCCCCATCCATGTACTGTGTGGCTGTTCCTGCATAATTGGCTAAAAAGAAATTATATATTTTCTGGTCTATCGGCTATGCTGTGTGATTGGTTCCCAGTCCGAGTCTACCAACCACCTGCATGTGTTCTGTGATTGGTTCCCAGTTCGAGAGTCTACCAACCACCTGTATGTGTTGTGTGAATGGTTCCCAGTCTGAGAGTCTACCAACCACCTGTACGTGTTGTGTGAATGGTTCCCAGTCTGAGAGTCTACCAACCACCTGTATGTGTTGTGTGAATGGTTTCCAGTCTGAGTCTACCAACCACCTGTATGTGTTGTGTGATTGGTTCCCAGTTCGAGAGTCTACCAACCACCTGTATGTGTTGTGTGAATGGTTCCCAGTTCGAGAGTCTACCAACCAGGTGTATGTGTTGTGTGAATTGGTTCCCAGTTCGAGAGTCTACCAACCACCTGTATGTGTTGTGTGATTGGTTCCCAGTCTGAGAGTCTACCAACCACCTGTATGTGTTGTGTGAATGGTTCCCAGTCGAGAGTCTACCAACCACCTGTATGTGTTGTGTGATTGGTTCCCAGTCTGAGAGTCTACCAACCAGGTGTATGTGTTGTGTGATTGGTTCCCAGTCTGAGAGTCTACCAACCACCTGTATGTGTTGTGTGAATGGTTCCCAGTCTGAGAGTCTACCAACCACCTGTATGTGTTGTGTGAATGGTTCCCAGTCCGAGAGTCTACCAACCACCTGTATGTGTTGTGTGAATGGTTCTCAGTCTGAGAGTCTACCAACCAGGTGTATGTGTTGTGTGATTGGTTCCCAGTCTGAGAGTCTACCAACCACCTGTATGTGTTGTGTGAATGGTTCCCAGTTCGAGAGTCTACAACTACCTGTATGTGTTGTGTGAATGGTTCCCAGTCTGAGAGTCTACCGACCACCTGTATGTGTTCTGTGAATGGTTCCCAGTCTGAGAGTCTACCAACCACCTGTATGTGCTGTGTGAATGGTTCCCAGTCCGAGAGTCTACCAACTACCTGTATGTGTTGTGTGAATGGTTCCCAGTCTGAGAGTCTACCGACCACCTGTATGTGTTCTGTGAATGGTTCTCAGTCTGAGAGTCTACCAACCACCTGTATGTGCTGTGTGAATGGTTCCCAGTCCGAGAGTCTACCAACCACCTGTATGTGTTGTGTGATTGGTTCCCAGTCCGAGTCTACCAACCACCTGTATGTGCTGTGTGAATGGTTCCCAGTCCGAGAGTCTACCAACCACCTGTATGTGTTGTGTGAATGGTTCCCAGTCCGAGTCTACCAACCACCTGTATGTGCTGTGTGAATGGTTCCCAGTCTGAGAGTCTACCAACCACCTGTATGTGCTGTGTGATTGGTTTCCAGTCTGAGTCTACCAACCACCTGTATGTGTTGTGTGAATGGTTCCCAGTCTGAGAGTCTACCAACCACCTGTATGTGCTGTGTGATTGGTTCCCAGTCGGAGAGTCTACCAACCACCTGTATGTGTTGTGTGAATGGTTCCCAGTCTGAGAGTCTACCAACCACCTGTATGTGTTGTGTGAATGGTTCCCAGTCGGAGAGTCTACCAACCACCTGTATGTGCTGTGTGATTGGTTCCCAGTCTGAGTCTACCAACCACCTGTATGTGTTGTGTGAATGGTTCCCAGTCTGAGAGTCTACCAACCACCTGTATGTGTTGTGTGAATGGTTCCCAGTCTGAGTCTACCAACCACCTGTATGTGCTGTGTGATTGGTTCCCAGTCTGAGTGTCTACCAAACACCTGTATGTGTTGTGTGAATGGTTCCCAGTCTGAGAGTCAACCAACCACCTGTATGTGTTGTGTGAATGGTTCCCAGTCTAGTGTCTACCAACCACCTGTATGTGTTGTGTGAATGGTTCCCAGTCTGAGAGTCTACCAACCACCTGTATGTGTTGTGTGAATGGTTCCCAGTCTGAGAGTCTACCAACCACCTGTATGTGTTGTGTGATTGGTTCCCAGTCTGAGAGTCTACCAACTACCTGTATGTGTTGTGTGAATGGTTCCCAGTCTGAGAGTCTACAAACCACCTGTATTTGTTGTGTGAATGGTTCTCAGTCCGAGAGTCTACCAACCACCTGTATGTGTTGTGTGAATGGTTCTCAGTCCGAGAGTCTACCAACCACCTGTATGAGTTGTGTGAATGGTTCCCAGTCTGAGAGTCTACCAACCACCTGTATGTGTTGTGTGAATGGTTCCCAGTCCGAGATTCTACCAACCACCTGTATGTGTTGTGTGAATGGTTCCCAGTCGGAGAGTCAACCAACCACCTGTATGTGCTGTGTGAATGGTTCCCAGTCTGAGTCTACCAACCACCTGTATGTGCTGTGTGAATGGTTCCCAGTTTGAGAGTCTACCAACCACCTGTATGTGCTGTGTGATTGGTTCCCAGTCCGAGAGTCTACCAACCACCTGTATGTGTTGTGTGAATGGTTCCCAGTCCGAGTGTCTACCAACCACCTGTATGTGTTGTGTGAATGGTTCCCAGTCCGAGTGTCTACCAACCACCTGTATGTGTTGTGTGAATGGTTCCCAGTCTGAGTCTACCAACCACCTGTATGTGTTGTGTGAATGGTTCCCAGTCTGAGAGCCTACCAACCACCTGTATGTGTTGTGTGAATGGTTCTCAGTCTGAGTCTACCAACCACCTGTATGTGTTGTGTGATTGGTTCCCAGTCTGAGAGTCTACCAACCACCTGTATGTGCTGTGTGAATGGTTCCCAGTCTGAGTCTACCAACCACCTGTATGTGCTGTGTGAATGGTTCCCAGTCTGAGAGCCTACCAACCACCTGTATGTGTTGTGTGAATGGTTCCCAGTCTGAGAGCCTACCAACCACCTGTATGTGTTGTGTGATTGGTTCCCAGTCGGAGAGTCTACCAACCACCTGTATGTGCTGTGTGATTGGTTCCCAGTCGGAGAGTCTACCAACCACCTGTATGTGCTGTGTGATTGGTTCCCAGTCGGAGAGTCTACCAACCACCTGTATGTGTTGTGTGAATGGTTCCCAGTCTGAGAGCCTACCAACCACCTGTATGTGTTGTGTGAATGGTTCTCAGTCTGAGTCTACCAACCACCTGTATGTGTTGTGTGATTGGTTCCCAGTCTGAGAGTCTACCAACCACCTGTATGTGCTGTGTGAATGGTTCCCAGTCTGAGTCTACCAACCACCTGTATGTGCTGTGTGAATGGTTCCCAGTCTGAGAGCCTACCAACCACCTGTATGTGTTGTGTGAATGGTTCCCAGTCTGAGAGCCTACCAACCACCTGTATGTGTTGTGTGATTGGTTCCCAGTCGGAGAGTCTACCAACCACCTGTATGTGCTGTGTGATTGGTTCCCAGTCGGAGAGTCTACCAACCACCTGTATGTGCTGTGTGATTGGTTCCCAGTCGGAGAGTCTACCAACCACCTGTATGTGTTGTGTGAATGGTTCCCAGTCTGAGAGCCTACCAACCACCTGTATGTGCTGTGTGAATGGTTCCCAGTCTGAGTCTACCAACCACCTGTATGTGCTGTGTGAATGGTTCCCAGTCTGAGAGTCTACCAACCACCTGTATGTGTTGTGTGAATGGTTCCCAGTCCGAGTCTACCAACCACCTGTATGTGTTGTGTGATTGGTTCCCAGTCTGAGAGTCAACCAACCACCTGTATGTGTTGTGTGAATGGTTCCCAGTCTGAGAGTCTACCAACCACCTGTATGTGTTGTGTGAATGGTTCCCAGTCTGAGAATCTACCAACCACCTGTATGTGTTGTGTGAATGGTTCCCAGTCCGAGAGTCTACCAACCACCTGTATGTGTTGTGTGAATGGTTCCCAGTCTGAGAGTCTACCAACCAGGTGTATGTGTTGTGTGAATGGTTCCCAGTCCGAGAGTCTACCAACCACCTGTATGTGTTGTGTGAATGGTTCCCAGTCTGAGAGTCTACCAACCACCTGTATGTGTTGTGTGAATGGTTCCCAGTCTGAGAGTCTACCAACCACCTGTATGTGTTGTGTGAATGGTTCCCAGTCTGAGAGTCTACCAACCACCTGTATGTGTTGTGTGAATGGTTCCCAGTCCGAGAGTCTACCAACCACCTGTATGTGCTGTGTGAATGGTTCCCAGTCGGAGAGTCTACCAACCACCTGTATGTGTTGTGTGAATGGTTCCCAGTCGGAGTCTACCAACCACCTGTATGTGTTGTGTGAATGGTTCTCAGTCCGAGAGTCTACCAACCACCTGTATGTGTTGTGTGAATGGTTCCCAGTCCGAGTGTCTACCAACCACCTGTATGTGTTGTGTGAATGGTTCTCAGTCCGAGAGTCTACCAACCACCTGTATGTGTTGTGTGAATGGTTCCCAGTCTGAGAGTCTACCAACCACCTGTATGTGTTGTGTGAATGGTTCCCAGTCTGAGAGTCAACCAACCACCTGTATGTGTTATGTGAATGGTTCCCAGTCCAAGTCTACCAACCACCTGTATGTGTTGTGTGAATGGTTCCCAGTCCGAGTCTACCAACCACCTGTATGTGTTGTGTGAATGGTTCCCAGTCCGAGTCTACCAACCACCTGTATGTGTTGTGTGAATGGTTCCCAGTCTGAGAGCCTACCAACCACCTGTATGTGTTGTGTGAATGGTTCCCAGTCTGAGAGCCTACCAACCAGGTGTATGTGCTGTGTGAATGGTTCCCAGTCTGAGAGTCTACCAACCACCTGTATGTGTTGTGTGAATGGTTCCCAGTCCGAGTCTACCAACCACCTGTATGTGTCGTGTGAATGGTTCCCAGTCTGAGAGTCTACCAACCACCTGTATGTGTTGTGTGAATGGTTCCCAGTCTGAGAGTCTACCAACCACCTGTATGTGTTGTGTGAATGGTTCCCAGTCTGAGAGTCTACAAACCACCTGTATTTGTTGTGGCAATGGTTTCTTGTCCGAGTGTCTACCAACTACATGTATGTGCTGTGTGAATAACTTACCCAGATGTACAATAATTGCATCTTGACCACTTGTGTAGGTGTGACCACTTATGAGGGTAGTGGTCAGCAACTAAACCCATATTCGTTCAGATTATCTAACAAGATTATGGTATTTTGACCACTTCATTTGCCACTGTATTGAATTATCTGACCACAACTATGTCCATAACTGTTAAAAGTTAGCTTTATACCATTGGATGAAACCTATTTAAGTTCAGGGGTATCCAGAAAAATAGCAAAGGATTTTTGGAGTTCTGTGTATTTCAATTTTCAATGCATTTGCTAAAGGTACATTTTTTTCTGTTTTAAGGCTTTTTTACTTCCAAGTAACAGAAAGCTTTTTCAAGATAACTAAACATTTGATTGAACCAGCTATTTCACTGTGAATGGTGCTGCCCCCTACCATGAACCTTGGCTAGTGCTTTAATGAATATAAGCTAATTATTAGCTTTATTTCATAATCCTAGTCTAGACCTATTCTGTATAGGCGAGAGACACTTAGACAAACTGTTACAATATATTGGCTGTATGTACCTGTACATACCTACAATGTCCATTGATTTTCTAACCTTGGGTAAGAGAACAGGTTTCCAGCAGAGAAAATGAACAAGAAATTGGGTAGAGCTCAGTGGGAGGGAAGGAGAGACAATTTCTTTGGACTTGCCTCATAATATCTTGTGAAAAGTTGCATCATTGTGAATTGGCATGGATTTACAGATATTTTATAAGTTATGTAATGTGTATACTGGGTAGAGACATCAGAAGGTATAGAATAGTCTTATTGTATTTAGTGTGTAGCGAGACTAATTTTGTCTTTATTTTTAAGTAGGATATAACCTTGTGGTTTTCTCTCAATCTGGTCTAGTAATTCAAACTGGAAATGTGAAATTTGAAAACGAAATTAAGAAAAAATAAAATATTCATATACCATATATTTTATGTAAATTAAAATTAACATACAACAATTCAGTAGAATATCATTGGCAACAAAGTCCAAGTGACATGACAAAATTATCAAAAGTAGCTTTCCCTTTATGTTTATTTACTAGCTATATAGACAGTTAACATTTTTACTGATCTAGAGGGAATTTTCTTTGAACCAGAGTTAAATATGTTTGAATTTTTACCTGGGATTTGTGAAATGTAACTTCTTGGCTTGTTTTAGGATTGAGATGTTTATCCTATTTGGTAATGTTATGAGAATTTATTTGAATATATATAATGGTTATGTAATAACATATTTGTGTATCATTTTGATCTGATCAGGATCTAAATAATAACTTGTTTTTTGTCTGAAAACTGTCGCATCGCTTGATGACATTTGTACAAAGAATGGAGTTTGTGATTGAATTCATGTGAGAAAACAGCAACTGTCTTTCATTTAAAAGATTTCCTAGCAGTCTTTGCCTGAAGACTGAAATATAACATAGTAACATCTGTCAGGTTCAGTGATTAATCTGAAAGGATGAAACAACATATGCTGCGGAGTGTGTAATATTGGTAAAGAATTGGAAAATCTAATGTCAGGCAAGATTAGGAACAGTTGTCAAAAGGGTTGAGGCAGTAGAGAATTGGTAACAAAATTGATAATGGTCGTATTGGTGTTTTTCGAATTAATCAGGATTCTCTGAAATTACCTGGATGTTTAGCAAGGTATTGGAGAACAAAGGCTAGAACTGAGGGGCTGGATAACCCAGCTGCGGGACATTAAACCTCTGCCACACTGAGATGGCTATCTATTGCTTTCATTACTTTATATTGTTCAATCTGTCATAACTGTTACCTCAGACAATGGTATTTCTGAATTTCTAGTTAACAGTCATTCTAAAAGGTAATCTTTTTATACTCTTACCCGGTAAAATTTTTTTTTTCATTTGCTGTAGCACACATTATGCACCGTTAAACTTAATGTTAAAATTTACATCAGAGAATACTGAGTGTTAACTTCTCAAATCTGAAGTACATGTCTTTTAAACATATTTTTACATGATTCGTGTGATGTTTAGGAACTGTTTAAGTCCATGATCCGCGTGATGTTTCAGAACTGATTAAGTCCTTGCTATAACCATATGACAAAGGATGTGTTGTCCCTGTTCCACAAATTTCCATTTTGTCGGTTAACATATGCATCCAATCAAATTCTACCTTCGTGATTTTTCAAATTACTGACCAAACAAGGAAGCTACAGAAGAAAAAAATGTTATTGTCTGTTCGTTTCTAGAATAACCAAACAACAAACGAACCCACAAAAGGGGATCTCCAAATAAATTTATATGGTAATTTTTGTATAGTTTAAATTTGTAGAATGAGGAGAGATGTCGCAATCTACTACCTGAACGACCTTGAGTTTCAAAGAAATCATTAAGAGGTTTATGTGGAGGAGTATCACATGCCTTCAATAACAAGGGATAAGGTGTCTCACGTTGGGGTTTTATGTTGGGGTTTACGTTTATTTGTTGTGAGCGGGAACTGGGAAGCTCAAGTGCCCTAACACCCAGAAACCTGGCCTTTCCCATTCAGTACAAAACCGCTCTCAGTAAATGCTAATAGATGGGGACACGAAACTTGGCTAGAAATAAATTCCTCTAGGCTTGAAAAGTATTGAAAAATTCCTTCAAGTATTTGAAAATTCAAAGTACAAAATAAAAAGAAAAGCACAGGAGATTTAACTAAGGTTTTTTATTGCATAGTTTAATTTGATTTTTTAACTGGTGTACCTGAAAAAATAGATTGTTGGGCACTGTTTTCTGAAGTGCTTTTAGAGCAAACATGTGGGTTAATCTTTATAAATCATATAGGTATTTTAGATCTAAAGCTTCTGTGTGACATTGATTTTGATGTGGTTGAGGTGATCTTTTCTTCATGGTGATTCACGTCATCATCGTTATTGAATACAATTTGTTTGATAAGAATCTATTGATAGAATTGAGGAATGCTGCCCGATTTTGTTTGTGGACATTTTTTGAAATAAAACAAGTATTCGTAGCTTTTTACTTAAAGTTTCATGTAAGGTTTTGTAATGTATTGGCATTTCTTAACTAGGAAATCTACTTTCCCACACAAATAAGAAAAGATGATTTAGTGATTGATGTTACACCCATAGTAATGCTTGTGTTTGTACAAAAAAGTAAACAGGTCTTCTACATGGTGACAAGGTAACTAAGAACCAGCGGGCTGTGTGGAAAAACTGGATTGGATTAATTCTTATACAGAGAGTGTGTGTTAATTAAAGATATCTTGGTCCGTCATATCAGTCACTGTTTAAGTGACCAATAATAAGTCTAGTGATCATTTAATCTGATCAGAATCGGATTCACTGCAGGTCCCTGTTTTGTTTATAGTCCAAATGGACATCTAACAAGTTGTTCAGTCCTTGTGCTGTTACTCAGTATCCCGTCGTAGCTTCAGTATTCTGTATTTATCAGGCAACGTCCATGTCTGTTGTAGTTAGAAAAACTTCTTTCATATGTTGTTTTTCATTCTTCTGCATTAATCAAATTCCTTACCTTGAGTTTGTGTATTGGCCTTCGTCCAATTGTCCAGTCCAAGTGTCCAGGCACCATTTTCATGAACATTCTTTAATTTATGGAAACTCTTAACTTATTCAATAGGGAAATATCATTTGAGTTATAGAAATACATTAAATAAGGAAATATTTAAATTCTGTAGTGCTTTCCTATGGAAAATTTCAAGGAATATTTCCACCTACTGCTTACAGGTATGTAGCTAGGTCCATAACCCCTGTCCAGTCCATGTTTCTCCTGCCAGACTGCAGGTTGGGATACTAGCTACGTACCAGGCATGTCACTAGAATACCACAAAGGTTGGGTTCTCTCCCATAAAGGAATTTTGATGTTAAATCTAACCTCATTACTTCATTCTTGTTGTTTTGTGGGAACTGTGTTCAAAGGCCGAATTTTACTGCCAAAGTTTTGTAGTGTATTTTCAAAAACTTCCTTATTTATTTCAACAATGACCACCTGAGGGAGGAGGACTGGATCTATATATAAGGAATATTTTAGTAGACAGTATGAACCAATCAAAAGAATGAAAAAAAAAGCTTCTGTTGTTATGGGGATATCTAATCCAATGAAATAAAATTGTTGTTAGAGGGATATCTAATCCAATGGAATAAAGTTGTTGTTAGAGGGATATCTAATCCAATGAAATAAAACTGTAATGCTGTCATTAGGGGGATATCTAATCCAATGAAATAAAATTGTTGTTAGGGGGGATATCTAATCAAATGAAATAAAGTTGTTGTTTGGTTTGGTTTGGTTTATTTTGTTTAACGTCCTATGAACAGCTAAGGTCATTTAAGGACGGCCTCCTGTGCGTGCGACATGCATGCATGTGGTGAGTGCGTATGTGTGTTTTGGGAGGCTGCGGTATGTTCGTGTTGTTAGGGGATATCTAATCCAATGAAATAAAGTTGTTAAATTGTCGTTAGGGGGATATCTAATCCAATGAAATAAAGTTGTTAAATTGTTGTTAGGGGGATATCAAATCCAATGGAATAAAGTTGTAATGTTGTTGTTAGGGGGATATCTAATCCAATGAAATAAAGTTGTAAAGTTGTCGTTAGGGGGATATCTAATCCAATGGAATAAGATTGTAATGTTCTCATTAGGGGGATATCTAATCCAATGGAATAAAGTTGTTGTTAGGGGGGGGGGGGGGATATCTAATCCAATGGAATAAAGTTGTAAAGTTGTCGTTAGGGGGATATCTAATCCAATGGAATTAAGTTGTAAAGTTGTCGTTAGGGGGATATCTAATCCAATGGAATAAAGTTGTAAAGTTGTTGTTAGGGGATATCTAATCCAATGGAATAAAGTTGTAAAGTTGTTGTTAGGGGATATCTAATCCAATGAAATAAAGTTGTTAAATTGTCGTTAGGGGGATATCTAATCCAATGAAATAAGTTGTAAAGTTGTTGTTAGGGGGATATCTAATCCAATGAAATAAGTTGTAAAGTTGTTGTTAGGGGATATCTAATCCAATGAAATAAAGTTGTAAAGTTGTTGTTAGGGGATATCTAATCCAATGGAATAAAGTTGTAAAGTTGTGCCATCTATTTCCCCCTGACCTATTTCTACACAAGTTTTGTAAACTATGACAAACATTCTTTGAAATTTATTCTTGAGGAATTTTGTTTGCGGTGTAAATGTTGACTGTAGTAATTGGTTTGTACCTAAATTGGATACCTGTATGGGGGATAGAGGAAAATTGAATGAATATGTCATCTACTCGTCCTATTGTTAGTCTGACCTTCACTGTTGTGTAGTATCAAGTGAAAAGTGAGTTCCTATTACAAAGTCTATTACTACTAAGACCTCCTCAGTTATTGAAAAGACCTATTTGAATAGAAATACTTCAGATTATTTCATTGATAAGTAAATAAGGAAAACATATTAAGGGATATACATATGTATTTTGTTCAGGTTTTAATACCATTTTTAATGGGTTTCATGCTAATTTGAAAGCATATACGCAATGTATATAATTACCCCAGTAGTGACCAGCGTTCCTCTTTCCCCTACCCCAGTAGTGACCAGCGTTCCTCTTACCCCTACCCCAGTAGAGGTCAAGGTTTCTCTTACCCCTACCCCAGTAGTGACCAGCGTTCCTCTTACTCCTACCCCAGTAGTGACCAGCGTTTCTCTTACCCCTACCCCAGTAGTGACTAGCGTTTCTCTTACCCCTACTCCAGTAGTGACCAGCGTTCCTCTTACCCCTACCCCAGTAGTGACCAGCGTTCCTCTTACCCCTACCCCAGTAGTGACCAGCGTTCCTCTTACCCCTACCCCAGTAGTGACCAGCGTTCCTCTTACCCCTACCCCAGTAGTGACCAGCGTTCCTCTTACCCCTACTCCAGTAGTGACCAGCGTTCCTCTTACCCCTACTCCAGTAGTGACCAACGCTCCTCTTACCCCTACCCCAGTAGTGACCAGCGTTCCTCTTACCCCTACCCCAGTAGTGACCAGCGTTCCTCTTACCCCCACCCCAGTAGTGACCAACGCTCCTCTTACCCCTACCCCAGTAGTGACCAGCGTTCCTCTTACCCCTACCCCAGTAGTGACCAGCGTTCCTCTTACCCCTACTCCAGTAGTGACCAGCGTTCCTCTTACCCCTACCCCAGTAGTGACCAGCGTTCCTCTTACCCCTACCCCAGTAGTGACCAGCGTTCCTCTTACCCCTACCCCAGTAGTGACCAACGTTCCTCTTACCCCTACCCCAGTAGTGACCAACGCTCCTCTTACCCCTACCTTAGTAGAGGTCAAGGTTACTCGTATTTCTACCCCTGTATAGATCAAGGATACTCTACTCAGACAACCTGCTTCTTCATCATTAGATCTCTGGGGCAAGTTTTCATTGACCATCCTACTTATACCCCTGTAGAGGTCAAGGTTATTCTGATTATCCTATTTCTATTTATAGAGAGAGTTCAATATTACACATGTATCCTACTAGTTTAAACAAAGCTATAAACATACAATCCTTTTGCCTATATATAGAGGTCATATTGGCAGTCCTATATCTACCCCTGTAGAGGTCAAGGTTATTCTGATAATCCTATTTCTATATATAGAGAGAGTTCAATATTACACATGTATCCTACTAGTTTAAACAAAGCTATAAACATACAATCGTTTTGCCTATATATATAGAGGTCATATTGGCAGTCCTATATCTACCCCTGTAGAGGTCAAGATTATTCTGACAATCCTATTTCTATTTCTATATCTTTATAGAGGTCAAGGTTACACGTACCATCTGTCACCTGTATAGAGGTCAAGACCGACATTCCTCCTTATACAGGGGTCAAAGTTACACTAATATTTTGGCCCTGTTGAGGTATATGAAAAAAAGTATTTAACATTACAAAGCTTATTTTAGAAATAGCAGATATGTTGTTTTAGTAAATTATTTTTGTTCTTGAAATATGCTGTGATTTTCTAAAGTAAGTGATTGAATGCTACATTTAGCCCAATTATGTTTAGCTAGTAGGTTTTGTGACACATTTAATGGAGCATGTCGGTAAGTGTGGTTATTAGCTTGCTACGGTTCATCTACCTTAATGGTTTACTAGCAGTTTACCTTAGCTTTACAGCTGTGTAATACATGTTCATTCACTGTACCATTTACTTCAATATCAAATACATGTCTGCACTAAACCTATAATAAATTCCCTTTGTGTTTCCTTTGATCTTTTTATCTAGATCCTATGTTGAAATATTTATAGTGTGAAAATTACATTTTAATTATTTACCATAAGTCATGAACAGTCTATCAAAATTTAAACTTTTATATTAAATTTCAATTAATTTATAAATTCTTTGATCTTGATTGTAAAATTAAAATATTTGTGTAATTTTTTTTGAATAAAGGACATTATTTGAAATATATGTGCTGAAAAACTGCCTTTGATTGAAAGTGTTTTTTGTACTCGAGTGAAAACTAATTTGGAAAGTTTAGTTAAGTTATTCAAAAAACTTATGTTATTTTTTTATCAAAATAAGACTTAATAGAAGAAAGGTGTTGATAAACATCAGTAGATATACAGATAGAGTGGGCTTCAAATATTCTCAGGCTACTTGCTAAATATTCTGTGGCCTTCAAATTCTCAGGGTACCTGCTAAGAAATCTGTTGGCCTCCTATTATCGGGGTACCTGCTAAGTATTATTTTGCTATAGAAAGATTGAAAAGGAATGTACAGGACGATTTTATTAGGACCTTATATTAATATACAAAAATGTATTAAAAATACCATTATTTTTGTACAGTGTTTGTATGAAAACTTCAGCCTCAGCATCAAGTTGTACACATCTTCTGACCAGTGGTAACTTTTACCTTAAATAACCATGCCAATTTGTATGTATTGTGTGTCCTGCCACTGGTCCTGTCACTTAGAGAGGTTAAAGTTCGTTGGTACTGTACAAATGTGATGGGGGGGTCATGATTAGGACATAACGACCAGAGAGAGGATCAGTAACCACCAGGGCCGTGTTTACTCAGGGATCAGGTGGACTTCAGGACAGGAGTCGAGGGGTGAAATGGCTGGGAAATAAAACCTGTTTATAAAGTTAATAACAGTTAACGTTGTCATTTCTATGTCATAAGTTAAAATTGGTTTGTCACAATATCAGTGGGGACAGCTCTGATATCTTGGTCCCCACCACTGGGGTGATTAATCTTGACACTTCTTCCCTGATGGCCAAGATTGTTGTATGATTGTCAACACATTCCTTCCATGATACCTACAAACCAACAGTGTACAAAAAATACCATCTCATGACAAATTCCACTGTGGGCAATTCAAGAGAATTTCATTTGATTTAATGTAATATGGAATTTAAAAACATCTAAGGTAATTTGATGAATAATGGATTCAATGTCTCCTTGGTGGATTAGATTTGATTCAATTTTCTTTTTTGTATTCAATGAAATGCGTCCAATAAAAGGCCTGATTGTGGTCTTTACTCTATGGGTGATACACTAGTATGGCTACACTGACTAATGTTATATTGATTGTTGAATGTTGGCTTGAAAATTACAGATAAGGAGAAGTAAAATTTCCAAAGTGATATCATCAATGACAAACCTGACCCCAGGATCAGTTGTTTCATGAATCTGTAGTCTGAATTACAGATGACAAGTTTTGAAATACTATACACATCTGCAAGAGTTATTCCCCTTTGATAGCTATTGGTGTTTACATGCATGTTTTAATTTAAAAAAGATTAAAACTGGAAGTTGAATATGGCAGTGTATGGCAATTTTGTTTTCCTATTCTTTATATAATCCAAAGCATTTGCAGTGAAATCCTTATGAGAGACGATGGCTATTAGACCATTAGTCCTCTTAAGTTTGGTGCTAAATAAGTATTGGATTTAAAGAAAATTCTTTTTACTTAGTAATTTTTTTCAGATTCTATCATGATTGGATAAGGAATGTTGGTGAAACTGGGGCCGCTCATGATCTAACCGTTACTTACCTTGTGGTGTAATTGAAATAATATCTGTACACAAAATTCATATTTCAGAACAAACCAGTTTTGTATTGAAATAACAATAAGTATATATTTGTATGTTTCAGGCTACCTGACAAGTACTCTCTTTACCTTTGAGAATTCTGCTTGTGATGGAGAAAAGTTACACCTCAACTGTCCACCCAGCACTATGATCACGATTCAGTCAGCTGAGTATGGCCGCAAGGTCCCAAGTTACCAAATGTGTCCTGCGGATGACAAGGCAGAGGATTCTAGTGCTATTGGTGGGGATCTGGGGGAACACATGTGGTTCCATCAGGAAGATACCAACTGCCTAGCTACCACTTCTTTTAGGGTGAGTAAAGCTCAAGGGTAGAGAATCGAAGGAGCCACATGTGGTTCTGAATGACAGCCAGAGTTCGGATCACAGTATAAGAATTGTGAAATGATTTTAGGAGTCCATTTCAGAGCAGCAGTAGTCCTGAGGGGTTAAGGGGTCTCAGAGCCACATGTGGTGTGTGTAGGCTCTTCATTATTCACCATTGGAAGCAGGCCTCAGGGTCCTAAAGACTTTAATATTATTTGAAGAGTCAACTCATGCAATCTGGAAAAGATTTAAAATAGAAATGACATGTCTTGTTAATAATACTATGGATTCAACCTCTAAGATTATTTCAGGTGATATCAAAATTCTCTATAAGCTCTTGTAAAGTAGACCTGCCAAAAATGGTGATATGGAAAATTTAAAGATAAATCCTAGCTATCTGATATTGGAGATGTAATTGTTAGTAAATACCTGATTAAAGCAATCTTACACTGTAAATTGGTCTAAAATATAAACCATATGACACCACCAGTAATGTTATTGTGGTCAGATTTGAAATCAAGTGCAGAATACTTTACTTTTTAACTGATTTATAGATTAAACAGCGGAGTTGAAAGCTCAAAGTGTATCCATGTCAGTACGGTGTTGTGTGTGCAAGTGGTACACATCTAAGTGCTAGGCCCAGCCTGGTGGTACCCTGACAAACATGTTAGCTCATTTTCCAACATTTAGATATCATCAAGTACAGAAAAAAATTTAGTCAAGGTCATGACCTTGGTGGAGATTGATGAGAATTCATCAAACACAACTAACTGTAGGGTTTAAGTTAGGTAAGATGTATATGAGTTTCAGAGGTAGGGCTGGTTAGGTAACTGACACAAGGTTTTTAACCACAGACCAGTGTTTCTTTCATTAAAACATATAATTACATCAGATTGAGATAGCAGGTAGAGATTAGATGATGAAATAGTGATTGTAAGGAACATTTCTGATTGGAGCAAATTAAATGATAAATTGGTAATGTTAGCTAGAACATTCCTGATTGGTGCATATGAAATGATGAAAACAGTGATGATAGAGCATTTCTAATTGGAGCAGATTACAAATTAATGATGAAACAGTGATGATGTCCAAACATTTCTGTTTTGAGCAGGTAGAGATTCAATGATGAAATAGTAGTGTTACATCATTTCTGGTTGATTGTGATCATGATAAGTGTTTGACATTGGTTTATTAAGTAAAACTGAACCAACGAAGATGCGTCATTCTTTTAATAATGAAGAAAAGTAGAAGTATTGCTTCCAGAGGATTTTGTTTATCCTTAAATGTAATCACAGTCCAAAATCTTATTCCTAATAAAGCCCTCCTTATTACCTATTGCCGGTGGTGGTAGAGTCTGTGTTATAATAACATGGTCATACAGTATAATGCTACTTTATTCCTCAAGGCTCAATTCAGAAAGAAAACTGTTAAATTTTGTTCACTTGCATAAAAACCTAACTGATACCCACTGTTTTATTTCCATACATTCCAATGTTACATATCGGTGACTAAGATTATGTTTCTGTGGCCCTGTAAACACCTGACAATTATCCAGAACTATTACTTGTGATTCCCCCTTTATCAGGCTCACCCCGACAGGTGCTCCTACTCACAGTCAAAATACTACCCCACAAAGCCTCATCACAACCAACTTCAGACAAAAAATTAGGAAATAAGCATTGAATTACTTGGGAAAATCTTCTGCGGAATCTAACATCGGAGTCTGGGATTATGTTACATAGCAACGCTGTCATCCCTTAATGATGTTTTTACATTTTATAGACTATTGTTCTGGACCCTACCTTATATTATAGGATGTGGAATATTATTTCCTGGGTGAAGGATGGTGATGTGTATCGCAATATTTTTCAACATTAAAAACCTTTCTTAAAATTTCTCACTGAACATCGACAGTGGTTTCTTGGTTGTGGTTACTCTAGATCGGGTATAGCTAAGGAGTTAAAATTGCTCAATGAACACCACCAGTGCTTTCTTGGTTGTGGTTACTCTGGTAACTAAAAGTTTGAACTTCTCACTGCTGATACAGGTTTCCAGATTATTTTAATACAGGTAAACCAATGACCGATTTCTAAAACATTCTATAACTTCTCTGCGTACTTTCAAACATTCTGGACTCCAACACTAACATACTAGGGGGTACATACCTAACAGGGACTGACATCACCCTTAGTTAACGGATAAATATGTAGAAATATTACACCACAATTCTGGCACCTCGAGTCCTTAAGTCACTTGTGTCTTTATGGTGATTATTGCTTGCACAAATATGAAATCAATCTACTCAAAATTGATGTCTGAAGTTTAACAGACTTTGATGTTGAATGTTTCTGGGATTAGGTAGCTTTTGAACTTGATATATCATACTGTGAACAAAGTTATAAGGTCACTCAAATTCCATTATTTGTTTACATAGAAAAGATAAATAAAGTTATTAGATATTAGTGACTCTATGAAGGAGCTGTTCATAATATTCTGTGACTTAATTTGACAAACAGGATGTCATCAAATACTTTTCATCAGAGAATAAGGATTTTATCAAATATAGTGTTCCAGGGTTTGGTTTGTTTTGGTTTGTTTTTGTTTAACGTCCTATTAACAGCCAGGGTCATTTAAGGACATGCCAGGTTTTGGAGGTGGAGGAAAGCCGGAGTACCCGGAGAAAAACCACCGGCCTACGGTCAGTACCTGGCAACTGCCCCACGTAGGTTTCGAACTCGCAACCCAGTGGTGGAGGGCTAGTGTTAAAGTGTCGGGACACCTAAACCACTCGGCCACCGCAGCCCCCTAGTGTTCCAGGGTATAATATCATGTAATGAAGTTGTTGAGGATTCTTTCTACAATTGATTTTAATATCAAACATTGTGTTCAAAAGCATAATGATGTCATAAAATAGTATCTCCCATCAGATAAGGTGTTCCAGTGAATTATTATGACATCAGATATTGTCCTGCAGAGAATAATGTGTCATGATTTCTCTGTCACATGCCGAGAGTTGGTTGAGAGGTTAGCGATTTCTCTGTCACATGCCGAGGGTTGGTTGAGAGGTTAGCGATTTCTCTGTCACATGCCGAGGGTTGGTTGAGAGGTTAGCGATTTCTCTGTCACATGCCGAGGATTGGTTGAGAGGTTAGGAATTTCTCTGTCACATGCCGAGGGTTGGTTGAGAATATTGCCCCCCTGGTTAGATATTTCGCTGTCACACCATTCCTAGGTTTGGAGAAGATTAAAGTGGCTTAAAGCCAATCACAATTGCATGCTTCAGAAAATTCAATTGATGCAGTTCACTTATAACAAACAATTTCTTAAAACTAAATATTTAGAAGCTTCATTAAGTGGATTTTAGAAATTTTGAACAGTAAAAAATAATTACTTATAATTGATGTCTAAAAGGGACCAAAGTTCTGAGTCCTCCTCAAACCTCACATGTCAAATACATTGTACATTTTGATTAAAACTAATGGTAGGTAGTAATTGTTATAATTCTGTCTCAAAAATGTGATGTAATAATAAGGGCCTGTATCGTAAATCACTGTCTGTCCACAAATTTTGTTTTGGGCTGATCACAGGTACATTTTGTTATGATATTATAAAGCAAATTTAGTTGGAATTATGCAAAAGTCAGCTGCCTAAAGGTCCAGTTCACTGGGTCAGAGGTCAAGGTCACATTTTATATCTTTTACTGATGAACTTTTTGTTATGACATTATGAAGATAGTTGGTCAGAATTACACAATGAATCAACAGTGACCAAACATCAAGGTCACTAGCAGTCAGAGGTCAAGGTCACATTTTATATCTTTTACTGATGAACTTTTTATTATGACACTATGAAGATTGTTGATCAGAATTGCACAATGAATCAACAGTGACCAAACATCAAGGTCACTGGTCAGAGGTCAAGGTCAATTTTTTATATATTTTCATTTAGTAATGAAACAGAGTTGCTTAAAATCAAACCAGGAGTCAGCTGACTAAAGATCAAAGTCACTGGATCAGAGGCTTAGGTTACATTTTGTATCTTTTTTTTTCTGGTGAATATTTTGTTATGACATTATATTAGGAAGCAGATTTGGTGAGAATTAAACAGGAGTCAGTTGACCAAAGGTCAAGTTCACATGCTCAAAGGGCAAGGACAAAGTGGACTGACTAAGACCCTGGCTCTGAGAGGGGAAGGTATTTGACTTTAAGAATATTAAACAAAACAAATTACTGTTATATATATTTTCGTTTTCCGTTAGCCCACCAAATATGGAAGTGGATGGAAATAAATATCCCCTTATAGTACATGTTTAATGTATTATTTTGATTCCTTCCAATTGTTTTTGAAGTTGAATGTCAAATGTCAACCTCATCTATATGCATTTCTTGATGATCAGAGGAGATATATATTGCCACACGATGGTGCCCCTTGCTGACTTGTCAATGTTCTAGTTATAACTGTAGATATCAAATAATGAGTATGATAAATAAAAAATGTAATTGCTATCTTGGGGTAAAATTAAAGAGAAAATAGTGAGTTGCAGGGGTATTAGTCATGTAAAGAATGATTGCCAATCTTTCCCACCGACCTGTGATGTCTTTTACATGTTAATTTATAGGTGTTGGACATGTCTTCTGTAACATTACTCAACAGGTGGGTGGATACAGGTGAGTGAAATACTGACAACCTGTGTCCTATACCAGGTAAACGAACCATCTCACCTGGCCGCCGACTGTTTGATGTTACCTCCCCTACACTAGATCGCGGCCCCAGAAAGGAAAAACTCAACCTTGTAAATGCACTTTTACAGAAAAAAAGAAAGAAAAACAATCTAATATTTCAGGTTATAAAACTGTTTGACTACATGCACAGGTGGACCTGATAAATAAAGTGATGATACTCGTTTAGAATCCTGTTTGGAGATAATATCTATCGCTGGCCTGTCTCATTTAACATGCTGGTTTAATGACACAATGGAGAAGATTTCAGATAAATGTGTTATTCTTAATTCATGTCAAATTTTATCTAAAGTGATTGCTATCAAAGACATTTTTTATTGATCATAAAATCCTGCTTGAAAGTCTATTACTCTTGTAAATGCATGACAGGATACATATATTGCTTGTCATTTAAAAGTTACGTTCTTTCAAAATTTATCAGAAATTATTCGTAGGTTACGTAATTCACATTATTTTATTACTATGTTCAAGCATTTTAGTAAATTATCACAAATAGGATCCTGTTATATTGAGGGAAAGAGTAAGAAAACCGGATGTTTGTTTATAAGGTGATAAATGATTGTGAACTTTACAAACTAACATTGTGAACATCGTACCTGTACCTTATAAATCATTGACTGGGTATAGGAAACTGTTATTGATACTGTGTAGGTGTGTAGAACTATACAGGACGTACACACAAATCTGATCCCAAACATTTTATGGGAACTAGGAAATTACTACACCAGTCATACAGGTGTCAGTGATTTACCTTGTAAAAATCAGCCATTGCATAATTGTGTGGATTTAGGTGTAATGCTATCCTTTGATGTTAGGATATTAGTCCCCTACTGGTGAAATCAGGGGCTGGACTATAGTTTTCCTGTCTGTCCGTCTTTGTACGTTCATACAACACTAATGATTTTGAGTGCTTCACAAAAATACAAAGTATCATACCAGTAATATCTCTGACAAGTCACAAAAATACAAAGTATCATACCAGTAATATCTCTGACAAGTCACAAAAATACAAAGTATCATACCAGTTATATCTCTGACAAGTCACAAAAATACAAAGTATCATACCAGTAATATCGCTGACAAGTTTGATTTTCAGGGTTGGTGAGGTCAAGGAAACTATTACTATTTGTTTAGAAAATTCCACTTTCACTTTAAAAAAAGTCCATGGTCAAAATAATAGCATTGCAATTTCTTGTTACATTAAAATCAGTTACAAGCTAATTGTATACATTTCATTTCCCTAAGTTAACACCAAAGGGCACCATATTTCATTACAATATAACAGCTAGCAGGGAAGGTAGGGGACATATAATACTTAGGTAGGGTCTAAGAATTGTACCTGCTGCCCCCATTGCATAAAATCTTATCTTTTCTCTTCTTTTTGAATAACTTACTTCTTCCTAATGTCTCCCTTGACAATGCCTCACTCTTGGCCATCAGTTGAGCGTTCGGCGCTGTGAGGAAGGTTTTGGGTTCTGTCTGCTGGCCGAGATATACCAGAGTCTTTACAAATGGTAGTCACTACCCCTGCTTAGCGCTCAGCATTTTGGGAGTGGGAATGCTGGTTTGTCCGTTGTCAGTATAATGTGACCAGGTTGGGTGTCCTGCTGAGTGTCTTCGGCAGTATTCTTCAGTGAGATAGCACTTTAAATCGGCAAAAGTTTCGGAATATCACAAGGAGACTTTACACGAACATACATCAGCCTCCCAAAACACACATATGCACTCACCACACGCATGCATGTTGCACGCACGAGAGGCCATTTCTAAATGACCTTAGCTGTTAAAAGGACGTTAAACAAATAAAACCAAACCAAATCATGGAGATATTTCTTAGTGCAAATTTGATATGAAGTTAATTGTTCTAGGTCACTTAGATAAAATATTTTGGTAAAAAAAACATGTTATTTTCACAGATCAATTAGATAATGTTTTTGTTTCCATTATTTTTATTAATTCTTTATCATAAAATAACTTCTAGTACCAACATTTATAAGCCCCTAGCATTTTTACTGAATTATTGATTTCAAAATAGTAACGGAAAGCTAAAAGTGGTTCACAAAAAAGCCATCTCCAAACTTAAATACTTAACTTTTACACTAGTGGGTGATTTGAGGATAAATGTGGTACATGTACTTGTGAAGCGGAAGGCATAAACAAATTTTTCAATGAGTTTGCCCAGGGAACCATACAGACATAATATATGGAGCAGGTCATATCTATAAATAACAGCTATTTTGAATCCTGGATGATGTAGTTTTTGGTATATCAATCGATCATGCATAACACATATTTTGAATTCATTAAAGTATTTCATCATATTAAAATCTATTGAAATACATACCAGGAAATAGATAACTTTGAAATGTGACTCTGTTTTTAGCTCACCTGCCCGAAGGGCAAGTGAGCTTATGCCGTGGTGCGGCGTCCGTCGTCCGTCCGGCCGTCCGGCGTCAACTTTTTCATTCAAACAACTTCTTCTCAATAACCAAAAGGCCCAGGGACTTGATATTGGGCCTGTAGCATGCTGGGGTGAAGGGCTACAAAGTTTGTTCAAATAAATGACCTTGGCCTTCATTCAAGGTCACATGGGTCAAATAGGCTATAATCTTCAAACGACTTCTTCTCAATAACCAAGAGGCCCAGGGACTTGATATTGGGCCTGTAGCATGCTGGGGTGAAGGGCTACCAAGTTTGTTCAAATGAATGACCTTGACCTTCATTCAAGGTCACAGGAGTCAAATAGGCTATAATCTTCAAACGACTTCTTCTCAATAACCAAGAGGCCCAGGGACTTGATATTGGGCATGTAGCATGCTGGGGTGAAGGGCTACAAAGTTTGTTCAAATAAATGACCTTGACCTTCATTCAAGGTCACATGGGTCTAATAGGCTATAATCTTCAAACGACTTCCTCTCAATAACCAAGAGGCCCAGGGACTTGATATTGGGCCTGTAGAATGCTGTGGTGAAGGGCTACAAAGTTTGTTCAAATAAATGACCTTGGCCTTCATTCAAGGTCACATGGGTCAAATAGGCTATAATCTTCAAACGACTTCTTCTCAATAACCAAGAGGCCCAGGGACTTGATATTGGGCCTGTAGCATGCTGGGGTGAAGGGCTACCAAGTTTGTTCAAATGAATGACCTTGACCTTCATTCAAGGTCACAGGAGTCAAATAGGCTATAATCTTCAAACGACTTCTTCTCAATAACCAAGAGGCCCAGGGACTTGATATTGGGCATGTAGCATGCTGGGGTGAAGGGCTACAAAGTTTGTTCAAATAAATGACCTTGACCTTCATTCAAGGTCACATGGGTCTAATAGGCTATAATCTTCAAACGACTTCTTCTCAATAACCAAGAGGCCCAGGGACTTGATATTGGGCCTGTAGCATGCTGGGGTGAAGGGCTACAAAGTTTGTTCAAATAAATGACCTTGACCTTCATTCAAGGTCACATGGGTCTAATAGGCTATAATCTTCAAACGACTTCTTCTCAATAACCAAGAGGCCCAGGGACTTGATATTGGGCCTGTAGAATGCTGTGGTGAAGGGCTACCAAGTTTGTTCAAATGAATGACCTTGACCTTCATTCAAGGTCACAGGAGTCAAATAGGCTATAATCTTCAAACGACTTCTTCTCAATAACCAAGAGGCCCAGGGACTTGATATTGGGCATGTAGCATGCTGGGGTGAAGGGCTACAAAGTTTGTTCAAATAAATGACCTTGACCTTCATTCAAGGTCACATGGGTCTAATAGGCTATAATCTTCAAACGACTTCTTCTCAATAACCAAGAGGCCCAGGGACTTGATATTGGGCCTGTAGAATGCTGTGGTGAAGGGCTACCAAGTTTGTTCAAATGAATGACCTTGACCTTCATTCAAGGTCACAGGAGTCAAATAGGCTATAATCTTCAAACGACTTCTTCTCAATAACCAAGAGGCCCAGGGACTTGATATTGGGCATGTAGCATGCTGGGGTGAAGGGCTACAAAGTTTGTTCAAATAAATGACCTTGACCTTCATTCAAGGTCACATGGGTCAAATAGGCTATAATCTTCAAACGACTTCTTCTCAATAACCAAGAGGCCCAGGGACTTGATATTGGGCCTGTAGAATGCTGTGGTGAAGGGCTACAAAGTTTGTTCAAATAAATGACCTTGACCTTCATTCAAGGTCACATGGGTCAAATAGGCTATAATCTTCAAACGACTTCTTCTCAATAACCAAGAGGCCCAGGGACTTTTGATCTTGACCTACATTCAAGGTAATAGGGGTGAAATCGGCTTAAATTTGTAAACAATAATTTTGCGATAGCCAAGATCCTCCAAGACCTGATATTAGGCCAATAGAATGCTGGAATGAAGGACTACAAAATTTTTAATATAAATAAAACTAGCGTACAATGATATTTGAATAAAGAGATAATCAGCATAGTATCTTTAGAAATGACCTCAATCAACTTCAAAGTTGCTGTAGAGCCAGGTGAGCGATACAGGCCCATTGGGCCTCTTGTTTAAGGTTAAGTGGAAGGGGTGCATTAATTTGATATAAATTGTTGTGTAGATATGATTTATTAAAGCTTCAGTTTGAATGGTGTAGGGAGAAGCTGTGACTGTTTCAGAGTGTAACAGGTGAGAATAATTGACCTTTGTGGAGATCACATCACACTGATGCAGGTCAGCCATTTTATAGGGAATTTTGTTAGGTTTTGGTTTCCTTTAGACTTACTCAAGTCCCAATGTGTCAGTAAGAATCATTTTTTGCCTGGGATGGTATAAGTTAAGCTCTCTCATACCATTTCTAGAGTTCCAAGTTTATGATTAGTACAGTAGTATTTAACTTTCAATAACCTGCTGTTAAAAGCCTACATAATATGTGTACATTGTATTCTGTAAGTATACAACATATAGCATTGATCCAGTTGTTGAAAGGCTCTAAATGGTAACATACAAGTCTTCAACATTTTGCAAGTTTTCTAACATTTTTGTAATTCATTACTTTAGTTGTATGTTTTTAGAATCAAAATCATGATTCTGATTAGTATCAGATTAAATACCAGAGTATTTCAGATAAAGGTCTCAGCACACTTACTTTTAAAACTTTTCCCCACAGTTTTTGCACACTTATACCCTGTAACTGATATAAGTTGATTTTGCCTGTGGTTCTGACTTTGTATTGCAGTGAGGTGATTTTTTTTTTTAAGAGACAGATAAATCATGTCAGGTTGTCCGGCATTTGGACAAGTTTTTCCGGTGAAGTATAAAGAACCCTTCAAAGAGTATTGTGCAAGGTGCCTTAAGCTCTTTGTTGATCTTGTTAACACTGCTGGAGATTAAAACACATGAGATATGTTGTCCTCCTGTCTGGGTTAAATTGTATACAGTACTGGAGTATTTTTTGTTTATGTTTCAATATATAGGATTAAGGTAAATGGGATTAAGATTATCCTCCAGATAGGGTCAATAATCTGACAGTTTTTATAATTAGACAATATTGAATCAATAACGTGCTAACTAACCGGTTGGTTGGTGGCTATTGTATACTTGTGTGTAGATTGAAATGTATTCAGGGATGTTGTTATCGATAGCCATGGATTGACTTGGTGTTATAATTTATTGATTATGGCGGAGCCTGATGGTAGATTTATTGGTCAAGACACAAGCGTCCCCAGGCCAAGGTCTTGTTGTCAAGGTTTAACTTGAGGAAGAAGAGAGCTGACCTGCCTAATTACTTGTGATTATGTTACCTCACCTGTGCAGTTTTTACCTGAAGCAGCAAACATCAAAAGGTTTATAATACAGACACAGAGAATTCTGGATAATCGTTTTTGTACAGATAAAGAAGAAAAGCAAACAATTTGCTCTCAAGTCCCTTGTGTGCCAAGTCGTCTGGCCATTGTCTGGCAAATAGTTGTGGTTTTAGATCCGATGATGTAGTTATGGAAATCATTGGCAGGGAATAAGGAGGGGACAAAGGACCCTTGTCTTTTTACCTAAGGACTCCGTGACAGAGCAAGTGACCTTGTCATGTAGGGCCAACTACAGTAACCTCTAAACTGTGGTACTGACAAGGAACACCCTGACAGTATTAAGGATTGCCCTATATCAAGTCAAAACTACAACAAGTGCAACAGAGAACTCTTCAATGTGATCAAACCAGCATTGGTGTTGAAATTTTATCTGGAACTTATACTGAAGGGATTTATGATCAAGAACAGAACAGCAGTGTGGATTTCTAAAGAAAACAGAACACACATTAAAAAAAACAACATGGGGAAAATCTTCCAACAGACATAAGGTTGTAGATACCTGATAAGCCATTGTTATGAAGCATATATTCTTTGAAAATTTGGACAACGGAAGTTTGAAGTGTCTCTTTGATGGAAAAGTTTATTACATGGATGTTTACATGAAGGCATTTGAATCTATTGTGTAAAAGACTTTAACAATTTCATGCTTGAAGATCATGGTTTATGGCAGATCATCTGCGGTGAACACTATGTCTATGTGTCCGATCTGACATTTAAATGTTGTTGTTTTTTTGTAAGAAAAGAGGATTGGCTTCAAGAGTTTTTATGACCAAGATTACAGGTTGTCAAAATCAATTTAACAGAACATTTCAAAATGAGAGCTGACAGGTAACGACAAAAAACACCAGGAGAGTTCTACAGGGTTAATGGAGATAGACTTCAATCGTGTAAATCACCTCTTTTAATCATAAACAGCTATGTTGTGGATCAGATAAATTAGTGATTTGTTGATGATTACTAAAGGAACGAACACAAGTCATTATAACTATAATAGTTACCCTGCAAGGCTCAATTTCCAGAGCGTTTATATTTTGCTCTTAATTAACTAGAAAAGATAAACAAGTTTTTGCTTATGAGATTGTGTTATACTTCAACCAATCATAAACTGTTTCCAAAAACTAATTAATTTTGATAGCCAACCTTGATAGTAGGGCTTCACATTTCATTTATATACTATAGTGTGACGGAATTATTAAGGAGCCTGATTATAACACTGAGCTTGCGTCACCATAGACTATACAGAAACGCAAACTTGCTGGATTCGTTAACCTTGATGAGGTATATGTAGTACACATCTTCATCTGATCAATGTCAGACACTCCGGTTCAGCAGTGACTCTCTAATATAAGTGCTGAACGATTTTGGTAAAGAACAATTACGATAACGACACACAAAGAGTTTTGGAATAAAAAAGGAATAAATGTGGCTGGACAAATATGAGAAGCTGATGTTGAATGCATATTAGTGTCTTTCCAATCAATACTCTATGCACCGTATTGATTGTGTCAAGTTTGTGGTAGTCGCTGTAGTGGTGGTTCTTTCTATACTATAGCCCTCCTGTATTTACTGGTTTCTCTTGTTGCTTCCGAGCACATAAAGACTGATTGGATACACTGTCATGTGTAGATTTATGTTCTACTTCTAAAATCTGTGGCACGATAATTCATCTTTACAGTGTTTTTCACCCACTTGGAAACGGTTAAAGTGTTATCTCCAAAGGATAAATTTCAACCTTGGTATATATATACATGAGAATTTGAAGATGAAATTTCAAATAGCAAGAAATAAATCAGCATTAAGTTTTTGTTAATAGATCGGTGATCTTACAAAAAATATTTAACCAAGTAATAAACATACACAGATCCTGTTTTTAAGTTTAATTCTTCCTAAGTGCCACACATTGAAACATGTCTGATACAAATTAGGCCTCGCTGCAGTGACTTGACGTTCTTGAGTCTCACAGAGGTTTGGGATAGATTCCTGGTGATGCTGCTGCTGGAAACACAGGACTGGAGATAGTCAGATAGCAAAGGACTCTCTGTACATTATCATGTATTCTGGGCGGGCTGTACACACTGGAAACAGTTTGGGGATTTCTGGTACACTGTACAACCATCTTAGATTCTAATGCTGCAGGAGACGTCTGGTGGAGGAAAAGTGCTTTATGTTTGAAGTTTACATGCTGAAACTTGTACAGGAGATATTCCTCTAGTTAATTTTTGGTGCTTATCCTCAGCTGACAAGGGGGGGTGATAGAGGAGGCGTATTAAGATCACGGAGATATCCTGTTGACTGTTGAGTAGGACAGGGCAGACAGGCCCTTATCATCAACGATAGGGAAAGGATGGAGGATACTTAGACCGATGCTTCAGTGTCTGTAAAGGATTCAAATGGCCACTAAATGATATGTGGTCTTAGCTTCAGCTAGTGTCATGGAGAGGATTTATACCAAGTGTCATGTAGTGTGGTATTTCTTTGTTATTGTGGTAAGTAGCTATATATTATACTTCACAGCACCTACATTAAAACACCTGTACACTTTCGAAATGTCATTCATATATGATTGTGTGCGTTATTTATCATGATAATTTATTTATCATCACATTTATAAGGGATTATCGTATTTTCATTAATTAGGGAATCTACATCATATTTATCTTTGTTTTAATGAGAAATTATTTTTAGAATATAATTAGGATTTATTTCTTTCCATATTTTTGTTAATAAGAAACTGTTTGAGAATAATTTGAAATAATATTTTTGATGAAAAATCCTTTTCATTTTTCTTTTTGATTAATTATTGTTAAATTCATATAGATGAACATACAATTCAGATTGTAGAAACGATTGTGATATAGTGGGAACCGTAAGATTGTACAAGGATGGTGTTTTACAACGATTTAAAAGTGTCCTGTGTGTAAATCGGTGCTAATAAGGCCTTTTGATGTCATAGAGTACAGGCTCCCTGAACTTTGACCTCTCTTTACCTGTCAGGAGTATATTAGGTCAAATCAATAAGTGTTCCGCATTCTTAATACTCACACCTGTAACGCATTATTACTGACAGGCCTATACTCACAGGTATTAATGTGTTAGCTGTGTAGAATTCTCATTGTAGGGAATATCAATATATAACAATTCCTGTGTAGGTGTGTAGAATTCTCATTGTAGGGGAATATCAATATATAACAATTCCTGTGTAGGTGTGTAGAATTCTCATTGTAGGGAATATCAATATATAACAATTCCTGTGTGGGTGTGTAGAATTCTCATTATAGGGAATATCAATATATAACACCATTCCTGTGTAGGTGTGTAGAATTCTCATTGTAGGGAATATCAATATATAACAATTCCTGTGTAGGTGTGTAGAATTCTCATTGTAGGGGGATATCAATATATAACCATTCCTGTGTAGGTGTGTAGAATTCTCATTGTAGGGGGATATCAATATATAACAATTCCTGTGTAAGTGTGTAGAATTCTCATTGTAGGGGGATATCAATATATAACTATTCCTGTGTAGGTGTGTAGAATTCTCATTGTAGGGGAATATCAATATATAACACCATTCCTGTGTAGGTGTGTAGAATTCTCATTGTAGGGGAATATCAATATATAACACCATTCCTGTGTGGGTGTGTAGAATTCTCATTGTAGGGGAATATCAATATATAACACCATTCCTGTGTGGGTGTGTAGAATTCTCATTGTAGGGGAATATCAATATATAACACCATTCCTGTGTAGGTGTGTAGAATTCTCATTGTAGGGGAATATCAATATATAACAGTTCCTGTGTAGGTGTGTAGAATTCTCATTATAGGGGAATATCAATATATAACACCATTCCTGTGTGGGTGTGTAGAATTCTCATTGTAGGGGAATATCAATATATAACACCATTCCTGTGTAGGTGTGTAGAATTCTCATTGTAGGGGAATATCAATATAATAACAATTCCTGTGTAGGTGTGTAGAATTCTCATTGTAGGGGAATATCAATATAATAACAATTCCTGTGTAGGTGTGTAGAATTCACAATATATCGGAATGTCACTATAATTCCTATTCATGATTGATACTGTTGAACACACTAGTTTCAAATTTTAGTTTAATTTAAGTTCTTGGATATGAAATGAAATTTTCAGAAAATTTCTGAAAAATGTGATGAGAACTATTTGAGATGCACTTTTAAGTGTTTTTGTAACATATTTAAAAGAAAAAGAAAAAAACCTTATTATAAATTTAGATATTTGAGATGCACTTTTTAAGGAGAAACGTGGTTCAAATAGATTGAATTTCTCTTGTGTAACAAAAACAGTAACCTCCCGATCCATATCAAGCTTGTGTTTGTAACATTGACAAAGTTGTAATTGGTCAATTAGAGATGTGTACCAACACATTCCAATTAAACTGCAACTCCGACCCTGTGATCTTGTTATCCATAGAAACACTTGTCAAGGTTATCACACAGAGGCCCTTCCTGGAATATTGTCAAAAGAGGATGTTCTCAAAAACCTCAAAAAGTAAATTGAGACATGTGTTACGAGGCAAAAAAAGCAATATCCTATTGCTGTTAGTGAGATTGATATCATGCAAACTGATCTGGTGTGTTACTGAGGCTTCACGTTCAACCATGTTCCTCCTTGGGTATTCCTCACAGTTAGATCCACAGTATAGGGTTAAGGTGTTAGTATCCTGGACCGTAAAGCTGCTCTGGTTTAAACCTTAAATGTCACAACAGCTGAGTACAAATAAACATAGAGCTGTCAAGGAAATTCTTTCTAAACAAATCTGACCATAAAAAAAATCCATTTTCTTGGTGTAAACATGAAAAATATTAAAGATAGGATGTTTTATTTCAAACCCCATTTAATAGATATTTATAAAAAGCCAGAATGTTTACTTTTCTAAACAGTACCTCCAGCATGATTATCAATTAAAAGAAAGTTCATGTTTTACATTGTTCTTATGTTTTATTATGGCCATTTTATGCCACTTGTGTACCTAATAACACCCAAAGTCCAAACCTTATGGTTGTTATATTGTCAAATTAAGCAACAGTCAGAACCTTTGCTGGCTTATAGCCCTTTAATTAGCATTTAAGGTCCAGAATTTATCTTAGGGATCATAGGACAACAGCCGCCCCTGCATTATAAAGCTGCTGGTACAGAGACGATGGTGTAGTAATTGGACTAGCAGTGGGATGGGGGACCACATGTCGATGCTGACCCTCCTTAGTACTTACACGCTGAAATATTAATGTTTTTGTACCTGATTGTTTGGTAGGATAATTATCAATAAACATGCAAATCCTGAGCTCATTTCCCCTCCCCCCTCCCCACCCTCAATCTGGCGGAGTTATTTACTTCATTGCCCTCCCTATAACAGCATATGCTATCAATGTAATGTGCAGGTAATCACATCGCATTCTTTTCTCCGCAAGCTCAGGCACACTCCAACTCCAACACTATTGATACATGTAAGAGCAGTTGATTGGGCAGTATACCCCTCTCTGGAAGTTAATATTCCACTTTGAAAATGTTTATCCCACTTTGAATATCATTTACCAAATCAAAAGTTATGACACCTTGAATAGTGCATGACATCACTTTGAAAATTGTATCTCACATTTAACATTGACCTCACTTTGAGAATTGTTGTCTCACTTTGAATACTACATTTGATTTTAGCCATTGTTTGAAAAGTGTATGCCATCTTTGAATATTGACCTCAGGTTGAAAATTGTATCCTGTTTTGAATATTGAAAACCTACCTAAAACGGTCTAGTTGAAGGGGTAGTGGTTGCCCTGTTACCTCTGTAACTGTAAACAATGACATCAGTCATCAGTTTGTTATACACAATCAGTCATCAGTTTGCTATACACAGCCATAATGAAACTGTAATCATACCATCACTGAATCAATACCATGTAATGGAGGGGAACCTTTCATGTGTTGTCTGGTCAGGTCAATAAAGTGATTTCTTTTTCCTTTTTATGAATGAATGAGACGCCATTTCCATTAGCATTAAGATAAATATCAATTAGGACCCTGCCAGGAGGATTGTTAACAGTTGGTGCCCTTCCTCAGTGTTTTTTAGGTGAGGTCAGAGGTCATGAGGGATATGAAACATTCCATTGTGTTTGCTCATTGTAATTTGTCATGTTGTTTGGATATTTGTTTGTGATAAGGCTATCAGTGTTAGATAAAGTGTAGTGTGTCAAACTGTGGAAAGGTGTGCTCAAGTACCCACATCACAACCTTAAAGACAATCATAAAAATTCCTAACTCCTGTTGGTATTGACTCATTTCTATAGGTGTGAAAAGTTAAAATATTTATGTTAGAAAATCTGTCAAATCTTTTTGTCAAAGATATGTTTGAAATAATTAGTAAACCATCAGTTTTTTGAAAATGAAGATATATGTGTGATCAATGTTGTGAACTTGTTTTCTTATTAACACTATCTGGCTTGTCAATTGGGTATTACAATATTTATTCTGAAATAAGCCCCCTCCCCAAGTGTAAAAGTTTAGTACCATATTTATCCTATAAGCCCCCCTCCCCTAGTGTAAAATTTTACCAAGTGTTAAAAGTTTAATATAATATTTATCCTCAAATAAGCCCCCCTCCCCTAGTGTAAAAGTTTACCAAGTGTAAAAGTTAAATATCATATTTATCCTCAAATAAGCCCCCCTCCCCTAGTGTAAAAGTTTAGTATTATACTATGGGAAGGTCTTTTTTGTGAACCACTTTAGCTTACTCTTTTAAGATTGATGATTCTTGGTGGGTAGTCGCTTATTTGCAGGTAAATATAGTAATACTGTTTATATTGTACTGCAATTGGTTGACTAAGTTCTAGGAACCATTTAGATCAAGCATTAATGCTCAGTCACAGTTATCACTGGATATCAGGCTAATTGTTTTATAGGTAAAATTTCAATTTACTGACATCTGTTTTTTGTGTGGCAATAAAAACCACAAAACCACATACTTGAAACTTAAAAACTTTTGAGCATTTTATTTCTTTCATGTGGTAAGGGTCAATTACTTCACCAGTTTTTATCACAGAAGCCGATTTTGTTAGTTTTTTTTTATTTCCGGCTTCCTATAGCTGTAAGTGATGATGTCTTTAGCTGTATCCATGTTTTTTCGTAAATCAGAAAGTGATGTTGGCTTTGAAGAAGTATTCTATCTCCAGGTAGTTGAGAAGTTCTTGCCCGTTACAAAAGTTGTCTGTGCTAGTTTAAAACATGTCAATATATATGTTGAGTTCAGCACCTGTACACCTGTTTTTATGGATGTTTTTATTGATATCAACAGACATAAAAAAGTAGGTGTGGATGTGATTTGTTTTGAAGTTATTTTTGATTGGTTTCTCTGATAATTTACATTGTATGTCCTAACAGCTAGGTTCAGTAGTGGTTGAGGTGGGTATATTATTTGTAGCATCTGAAATTTGATTATCTGGGTGTGAAGGGTAACTAACAGTTCTACTGCTGGATATTACTGAACAAGATTATATAGAAGTACATATATGTACAGTCTACCCTCGTTATACCGCCACCTTTTGTTCTTGTTGTAATTGGCGGTATAAAGAGGGTGGCGGTATTATCGAATTTGACAACAAAAATGCAGGAATCCAATGTCTTATATTGTGATCAAATCAGAAAACACAAACATTTCAATTTCAGGTACTGAACAGTAAAAGTGTCTAAATATGGTTATTGTTTTTGTAGTTTGGTAAAAAAAATCACTGATATGCTTTTGTCGCATATTGTCTGTGATAATTTCCGATATTTTTTTTTGAAATCATTCTGCAAGAGTCTATTTCTAATTCTGTTGTTTTGTCCGACGTTTCTAGAAATCGCATTACCGTTTCTATAGCGGCTTTTGCCTCTGTTCCGCTTGGAATATGTTGTGGTTCGTCATAGTCAGTGTCAAGGTCCGTTTCACTGTTGTCAAAACTTGTAACGGAGTCAGTGATGTCGCTTTCTGTCTGCACTTCGGTAATTTCTCTTTGTTTATCGGCGTCAACAAATTGTCGGACAGTCAGTCGTACTCATACACAATGTGAGTAGAATCCATAACTTGTTTTATTACAAAACAAACATTCCTCTTGTCAATACCGATGACGATTCGATCAGCGAATAGAATCACTGAAGCGTAACTTCACCTGTGCTTGAATGGGGAAGTACCCGTATCTAAAAATAGAACACTAAAGAGTTCCACGGCGATTAAAACATGGCGGTGAAATCGAGGGAAATATACAGTGATTCGGCACATTTGTTCTTGAAAGCATATGGCGGATGGCGGTATGCGAGGGTGGCGGACTTAACGGGGGAATTAAAGAGTGCAAAAATCCGTTCTAGGGGACAAGGTGGCGATATGCGAGGGTGGCGGTATTATCGAGTGGCGATAGGTCGAGGGATTACTGTAGTTACTACACATGATGATACTTGGTATGTACTGGGTCTAACAGTGGGATATGTTAAAACGATAATGATTAGGCCCTTATACTGATTTTCCACAAGCTATGTTGTGTTTGATACTAATTTTAATATTAATTTTTCAGGTTTTGTTGGACCGTTGTCAGAACCAGCGTAAATGTTTTGTGGTGGCCAGTACCGACACATTCCGTCAGGACCCCTGTCCTCGTACATCAAAGTACCTCAAAGTGTCCTACAAATGTAACCCCGGTAAGTCTTCAACCATGTCACTTATACTAATCTCAAGTTCATCAACTACTGATTAGATAACAACCAACCATTTCACGTATACTAATGTCAAGTTCACAAACTACTGAAAGGACAACAACCAACCATATTACATTTTTTTTCTGACAATGGAGGGCCACTTTTCACTGTGCTGACAGAGGTAACCATATTTCTCTGACAAGTCCAGGTGGGGACTAATGTCATTCTTTCTCCCATCCTAACATCAGTACAAATTACTGTCAACATTCTGGCCATTGTTTCCTTCTGCATGGTTTGTTGCTCGGAAGATAGAAGACTAGCGTAAAGGGTTTTTGCCGGTTTTCACTTTTTACTTCTTTGTGAATGGAATGTCAATAAAAAACTACACTTAATGCATTAAATCTGAACTCACTTTCACAATAAGGACATTTTTATGTGATTTTAATTGAAACTACATCAAATGAAGATAGTTGATAGTTTTGTTTGTGTAGTAAAGTGTACTCTGTGGCTTGCTATTAAAGTGCAATATCACAATATATTCTGACAGTAAATAGTGCTAAAAATAAAACGTTTATTGTGTTCATGTAATTTTTACATGGGTTAGCATCTGGTATAAACTGCGACATCAGATTTAACTTTTGATAAATTTTAATTGACAAGAGCTGCTTTTGAATGGAATATAGCCTTTCTAACTACAGATGGTAGGGTTGGAAGGGGTGGTGGTGAGGGGAGAGATGGCACTAGTTGTATAGACACAAGTTTGAGTTCAGTGTATGGTTAGCTTTAAATGTTTTATTTCATACTTTACTGTCACTACTGTCAAATTCATTTGTATATAATCCTAGCTTTGCAAAACAAGATTTGAAACAAAGTTTATTTTTATTTTTTAAAGATAACATGGATAACATAACAGTTGTTGATAACAGAAAATGATTGTGTTCCTCTACCCAAACTTATTTATAGATGCATACAGGGAGGCTGTCTTTAAATGACCTTAGCTTTTGACAGTACTAAACCAAACCAAACTATCAATAATTAATATTATTTAGAATTATTTGTGAAACTTTGGTAGATAAGTACCAAAATAGATATAAAACTATGTTTGTAAGCTAACCAGACATTTCCAGATGTTCCTTGAAGCTGTAGTGTTATTGTGTGAAAGTGTGCCTGGTGCGTTGGTGTTGGTAGGATGCTGATATGCCGACTCCTTCCAGCAGTCACAGTTGAACTCTCCCAAAAAAGAAAGCATTAAATACATTGTAATTCACCTATTATTTGGTCTTTTGAAGTAGAAAATTTGAACTGACATATTGATCTTTACACATGGCCATGCATAATTGAAAAGGAAACATTTACTGTGATGAAAGTGATGTTGGCATTTATGGGTGTTACTATCAAACTTACAGAGTAGGAATATTATGGGATGCATGGTCTGATTTGGGTGCCATTATGGCAGGAATGACAAGAGAAATTTCTGCCATCTAGGTCAACTGTCATGGGATTGTTGTGTTGGTATTCTTTGAAGTTCAACTCTAGGGTAGCTGTAGGGATCTAAAGAAGGTTGAAATAATGCATACATGTATTTCACCAGCGTCACAGAAAGTTATAGATGATGAAGAATCCTATTGAGCTATGGTACTGTTAAGTTGGCTTTGATGTGTTTTCACTGTAGTGAAGTTTAATAGCTGCTGGCAAGTTGATTACTGTTGATAAATTGGATGGAAATGTTGCCAGCCAGGAATCGGTCTTGAATCAGCCATGAATCAGCCACGCCAAGATTCAAACGTAAACAGCCTTCAATGCTGTTTCTAACTAAAAATCATAAATTGTCAAACCAAAATAATTGAATTTTTATCAGTTTGAAGTGATATGTGAAAATAATGGTGTAACTGTTATCATTCTTTGTGAAGGAGATGAAAACAGACACGGTACACTTTTTAAGAGTGTTGTGTTAATTTAGCTGTCAAATTTTGGTTGGTTGTCATGATCTTGTCCCTTTGTGTATAAAGAGACATGACAAGCCTACTCCATTGAAATCTCGTACAGATCTGGTTCCTGTTGATAAAAAAAGAGTTAAGAGAAAAAATTAGGGGCATGTAAGTTGATGTCTTATTGAAAGAGCTTAATCACCCAGAATTAAACGGTAATTTTCGTGTCATCTTATTGGCGTTCAAGTGACATGTGTATAGGATAGCTACCACACAGTGAGAGCAATCTCACATTGTCAAACATGTCAGAAATCTTATTTTATTATTTACATCATTGTAATTGAGCAGAGGTTTTTTGTCGCGTGTAGGAGTAGATAATTAGAAAAGTTTGTATAATTGTGAAAAGATTTCATATCCATATTTTTATTTATGATCAAAGTAAAAAGTTTATTTATAATTGAATTTGATTGAAGCTATAGAAATATTGTTATCTATTAAATAGTTTTAAATATGTGACTTCAATTAAATCTAGTCATATTACTGCATCTCAAGTGAATAAATCTAATTCAAGAAAACACAATTAGAATTCTTTATAATATAAGAAAGAAAAGATTAGAGAAAATGTGGGAATTTAAAGCATTTCTTATTAAAAAATAGTGAACAGTACACCATTCACTGTCTTGGGCACCTAACTAGGTTATCATATAACATACTTGATATACAATATGACCTATTGGTGAATGGGGTTACTACAGAAATATTTGTGATTTCTGAATGTGATCAGATATAATTATGATGAAAACATTCAGATCTCACCATTTGAAAAACACAATCTCACTAGTTAAAAATGACAATCTCACCAGTTAAAAATGACAATCTCACTAGTTAAAAATGACAATCTCACTAGTTAAAAATGACAATCTCACTAGTTAAAAAAGACAATCTCACCAGCACTAGTTAAAAAAGACAATCTCACCAGTTAAAAATGACAATCTCACCAGTTAAAAATGACAATCTCACTAGTTAAAAATGACAATCTCACTAGTCAAAATGACAATCTCACTAGTTAAAAATGACAATCTCACTGGTTAAAAAAGACAATCTCACTAGTTAAAAATGACAATCTCACTAGTTAAAAATGACAATCTCACTGGTTAAAAATGACAATCTCACCAGTTAAAAATGACAATCTCACCAGTTAAAAATGACAATCTCACTAGTCAAAATGACAATCTCACCAGTTAAAAATGACAATCTCACTAGTTAAAAATGACAATCTCACCAGTTAAAAATGACAATCTCACTAGTTAAAAATGACAATCTCACTGGTTAAAAATGACAATCTCACCAGTTAAAAATGACAATCTCACCAGTTAAAAATGACAATCTCACTAGTCAAAATGACAATCTCACCAGTTAAAAATGACAATCTCACTAGTAAAAAATGACAATCTCACTAGTTAAAAATGACAATCTCACCAGTTAAAATGACAATCTCACCAGTTAAAAATGACAATCTCACCAGTTAAAAAAGACAATCTCACCAGTTAAAATGACAATCTCAAATGATGATTTCAGCAGTTAAAAAGGACAAATAACAATTGCACCAGTTTAATTGACAACTTGGACCATAAAAAAAGTAGTTGTCACCACATGGACAATAGATGTGACCACATGGACAATAGATGTGACCACATGGACAGTAGATATGACCACATGGACAGTAGATATAGACACATGGACAGTAGATGTGACCACATGGACAGTAGAGATGAATACATGGACAGTAGATGTGACCACATGGACAGTAGATATGACCACATGGACAGTAGATATAGACACATGGACAGTAGATATGACCACATGGACAGTAGATATAGACACATGGACAGTAGATATAGACACATGGACAGTAGATATAGACACATGGACAGTAGATATAGACCACATGGACAGTAGATATAGACACATGGACAGTAGATATAGACACATGGACAGTAGATGTGACAACATGGACAGTAGATATAGACACATGGACAGTAGATATAGACACATGGACAGTAGATGTGACCACATGGACAATAGATATGACCACATGGACAGTAGATGTGACCACATGGACAGTAGATATAGACACATGGACAGTAGATGTGACCACATGGACAGATGTGACCACATGGACAGTAGATATAGACACATGGACAGTAGATATAGACACATGGACAGTAGATGTGACAACATGGACAGTAGATATGACCACATGGACAGTAGATGTGACACATGGACAGTAGATATGACCACATGGAAAGTAGATATGACCACATGGACAGTAGATATGACAACATGGACAGTAGATGTGACCACATGGACAGTAGATGTCACACATGGACAGTAGATGTGACCGCATGGACAGTAGATATAGACACATGGACAGTAGATATAGACACATGGACAGTAGATATAGACACATGGACAGTAGATATGACCACATGGACAGTAGATATGACCACATGGACAGTAGATATGACCACATGGACAGTAGATATAGACACATGGACAGTAGATGTGACCACATGGACAGTAGATATAGACACACGGACAGTAGATATAGACACATGGACAGTAGATATAGACACATGGACAGTAGATATGACCACATGGACAGTAGATGTGACCACATGGACAGTAGATATGACCACATGGACAGTAGATATGACCACATGGACAGTAGATATAGACACATGGACAGTAGATGTGACCACATGGACAGTAGATATAGACACATGGACAGTAGATATAGACACATGGACAGTAGATATGACCACATGGACAGTAGATATAGACACATGAACAGTAGATATGACCACAGGGACAGTAGATATGACCACATGGACAGTAGATGTGACCACATGGACAGTAGATATGACCACAGGGACAGTAGATATAGACACATGGACAGTAGATATGACCACAGGGACAGTAGATATGACCACATGGACAGTAGATATAGACACATGGACAGTAGATATGACCACAGGGACAGTAGATATAGACACATGGACAGTAGATATGACCACAGGGACAGTAGATATGACCACAGGGACAGTAGATATGACCACAGGGACAGTAGATATGACCACAGGGACAGTAGATATAGACACATGGACAGTAGATATGACCACAGGGACAGTAGATATGACCACAGGGACAGTAGATATGACCACAGGGACAGTAGATGTGACCACATGGACAGTAGATATGACCACAGGGACAGTAGATATAGACACATGGACAGTAGATATGACCACAGGGACAGTAGATATAGACACATGGACAGTAGATATGACCACAGGGACAGTAGATATAGACACATGGACAGTAGATATGACCACATGGACAGTAGATATGACCACATGGACAGTAGATATAGACACATGGACAGTAGATATGACCACATGGAAAGTAGATATAGACACATGGACAGTAGATATAGACACATGGACAGTAGATATAGACACATGGACAGTAGATACGACCACATGGACAGTAGATATGACCACATGGACAGTAGATATAGACACATGGACAGTATATATAGACACATGGACAGTAGATGTGACCACATGGACAGTAGATATAGACACATGGACAGTAGATATAGACACATGGACAGTAGATATAGACACATGGACAGTAGATATAGACACATGGACAGTAGATGTGACAACATGGACAGTAGATATAGACACATGGACAGTAGAGATGACCACATGGACAGTAGATATGGACACATGGACAGTAGATATGACCACATGGACAGTAGATATAGACACATGGACAGTAGATGTGACCATCTAGACAGTATATGTGACCACGTGGACATTATATATTCTTTCTAATGGAAAAGAATACTTAATTATTCTTCCATTAGTAAAACAAACAATTCTGCCCATGTTATCAGTTCCAGACAAGTGTAATAACCCTATTTATTAAAGTAATGGCAAAACGGCTGAAACTGTAGGTGTAACAAAGTATAAAGTCGATATCAGTCTATATACTGTGGAGGACTCCCCTGTGGGGCATATAGACAAGAGCAGTAATGGTTTGTGATGATGGAACTAGTGATAGTGTTTTAATGTTAATGTATGTTAGAGGGCAGGTGAAATATTGATACTGTGTGTAGTGTATTACAGTGTGTTACCATACCATTACAACACAGCTTATGTATGAATACCATCTATAGCCAGTGTTCCTACACCAGCTAGAGCCAATTCATCTACAATTGGAAACATTTTACACAACTTCAGCAGTTTCTAAAGGACAAGATTCATTGAAACCTAATGTCCAATTATAGAGCAGCTTCAGAATTTCTGGAAATTTGTTTGTTAGGCGGTAGACAGAACTGTTAAGCAGACATACTGCCGTAGGATTGATTGTCAAGTATCCAATGAGACATCTACATCAGCTGTGATGACAGTCTGTGCTATCATTTCTTCCGCTAGAGTTTGAGGCTGAAACAACAGCCAGTAGTCTTCTGATTGGTTAATCTGAATTGTATGTTGACCTTGAAAAGTTGCTGTTACCCTGACCTTGAGTGAAGTTACATCAATCTTACCGTGACCTTGATCAAAGATTTAACACTGTTACTGTGACCTTGAGCAAAGATTAAAACTGTTACTGTGATCTTGAACAAAGGTCACTGTGACCTTGAGCCAAGGTTTAACACTGTTACTGTGACCTTGAGCCAAGGTTTATTACTGTCACTGTGATCTTGAGCCAAGGTTTATTACTGTCACTGTGACCTTGAGCCAAGGTTTATTACTATCACTGTGACCTTGAGCCAAGGTTTAACACTGTTCCATAAACTCTTCGAGATATCAAAGTTTTGAATATTATGTCTTCTATGATGCACTTGATACCCCTTATCAGAATTTAAGTGAAAAGTCAATTAAGAAGTCTGAATTAGATCCTATAATGAAGGACTAAGATAATCAAAATAATGTTGAAGCATAACAAAGAATATGATATAAACAAATGGTACACAATATAAAGTGATTACATGTATATGGTTTTTTTTACACGGTGACTTGTATCCTCATTCAGGTTTGATTTGGATGTCAATGACCAGATATCTGTGTACTTATAACTAGGATTTGGCAATGGTGTGGTAGCATTAGAATGAGGTTTGATGCTTGAGGATATTATAAAACCAACTTCCCACATTCAAACACACTAGATGTCAAATTTGTAAAGTACATCTTTAGATTTTACAATTATTAAAAAAAAAAATTTCAAGGAAAGATATACATTATCAGTACTCTACGTCTTGTCTTCAAAGTTACAAAAAGAATCTGATGAAAAGTTATACTAGTTTGAAGTATGCTGGAATTGAGATACATACAGCATACAGCTGATCTTTTGCTGCCCGAGCTGGCGTGAAATTGGGAGTGTTTTAGAGGGACATGAGCCATCATCATCTACAACACTACTGGATTGGATCATATCAATTTTTATCAGAGGGAAAGGCAGTGTGATTGATGTAACAGATAGTTCCTATTCAGTTCTGGCTCCTCGCCCATCCACTACTAGCTGTGGTAGCCATATGCTTTTACCGTCCAAATAAATGTTTTTATAGGGGAATTTCTGTGAAATTGAGGGATGATGATTGGCCTGTTATTAGCTTGTTATGTAATAATATCCCAGCACCATTCCTAACCTGTTGTCTTAATGAACATCTGGACAAAAGAATTAATAATCTGGCATTGCTTTACAATCAATAATCCAATCTTAAATCAACTACCCGTGTCCTTGTTATTTGAAGCATCTATAGTTACTATATCAGCATCATATGGATATTTACTAAATATCTTTACTTCAACAAAAAAGTGGGATTGAAATATTTTACCCAGAACTGAAAATTAATGCCTAGAGACAATCATAAAAGTTGTAATATATAGATATGTGTATATAAATGTAAAAAAATAATCATCTGAAATGTTTGGAATGAATATAGGAATTTAGACATTGTGGAAATTCTATTTCATGCCTTGACAGTCAGGACTGCTACTCTGCATTACATGCCTGGCTAGACAGAGAAACAGAATGATAGGCTGAATTCCATTGGTAGTAATTCCAGACTTAGTGATCATAGGGTACTGTTGACACCAGAGGTACTACAGTTGTTATTTAGATAAATAGGATGCTATGCTGAATTGACATGATTTAGAATGTTACACCACTAAACCCATACATATTGTGCAGAAATTTTCAATCTATATTTGTATTGCAATATTGATTTTCAGCTTGCTGCATTATGCGGCAATCTAGGTCATTTATGATTAAAATTGGTGGCATATTCTGTCATTTTCTGCCTTGAGGATATATTTTTGCTGAACACATTAAACATAACATAATTTATTTCATCAACAATTAATTGGTAGATTGTAATTAAAGGGGGCTTTAAGAATGGACGTGACGGAACTGATGTGAACATGGTAGTTTGCAGAAGTCAGGGTATTACATATTTTCACAAGCTACATATCTAACCAGAACTGGATTGTAAAGACCAGAAACCTTGTATAATCGTGTTCGGTCACATAAAACCTTAGACTTAATGTAAAATATTGATTTTGTCTTAAGAATACATTACCAATGACAGAGTACCATTCCATAGAATTTGGATCAAGTTTGATTTGCGTCTTGGGTACTTATGACAATTTTCTGATTTTGATCTTTCAAAGATGTTCAGCTGCTGTCCTGATTTGAGAAAGATTTTAAAATATTTTCTTTGCATTTATTGAATTTTGTAAACCTCATGCATAGAAGTGACCTTGGAATTGTTCAGTAGCCATGCTTACCAGACTGCATGAATTTCAGCAACAGAAACATTTAGTTTCCATGGTAAAGCTGAGAAAGACATGAAATCACTCAAAGTTGTACTTACTTGAGTGGTGTTTGACAGCCTAACTACATTGGGGCATGACAGAAGTACATAACAGTTAATGTAAAAACCTACCCTTTCAGTGTATTAAAGGTAAAACCCTTTTCTATTGGTCCATGTTCTACAGAGTGTGTTACACCACCATCTATTGGTCCATGTTCCACAGAATGTGTTAAACCACCATCTTTACACCACCATCTATTGGCCCATGTTCCAGAGTGTGTTACACCACCATCTATTGGCCCATGTTCCACAGTGTGTGTTACACCATCTATTGGCCCATGTTCCACAGAATGTGTTACACCACCATCTATTGGCCCATGTTCTACAGAGTGTGTTACACCATCTATTGGCCCATGTTCCACAGAATGTGTTACACCACCATCTATTGGCCCATGTTCCACAGAGTGTTACATCATCTATTGGCCCATGTTCCACAGAATGTGTTACACCACCATCTATTGGCCCATGTTCCACAGAGTGTGTTACACCACCATCTATTGGCCCATGTTCCACAGTGTGTGTTACACCACCATCTATTGGCCCATGTTCCACAGAATGTGTTACACCACCATCTATTGGCCCATGTTCCACAGAATGTGTTACACCATCTATTGGCCCATATTCCACAGAGTGTGTTACACCACCATCTATTGGCCCATGTTCCACAGAGTGTGTAACACCATCTATTGGCCCATGTTCCACAGAGTGTGTTACACCACCATCTATTGGCCCATGTTCCACAGAGTGTGTTACACCACCATCTATTGGCCCATGTTCCACAGAGTGTGTTACACCATCTATTGGCCCATGTTCCACAGAGTGTGTTACACCACCATCTATTGGCCCATGTTCCATAGAGTGTGTTACACCACCATCTGTTGGCCCATGTTCCACAGAATGTGTTACACCACCATCTGTTGGCCCATGTTCGACAGAGTGTGTTACACCACCATCTATTGGCCCATGTTCCACAGTGTGTGTTACACCACCATCTATTGGCCCATGTTCCACAGAGTGTGTTACACCACCATCTATTGGCCCATGTTCCACATTGTGTTACATCACCATCTATTGGCCCATGTTCCACAGAATGTGTTACACCACCATCTATTGGCCCATGTTCCACAGTGTGTGTTACACCACCATCTATTGGCCCATGTTCCACAGAGTGTGTTACACCACCATCTATTGGCCCATGTTCCACATTGTGTTACATCACCATCTATTGGCCCATGTTCCACAGAGTGTGTTACACCACCATCTATTGGCCCATGTTCCACAGAATGTGTTACACCACCATCTATTGGCCCATATTCTACAGAATGTGTTACACCACCATCTATTGGCCCATGTTCCACAGTGTGTTACACCATCTATTGGCCCATGTTCCACAGAATGTGTTTCACCATCTATTGGCCCATGTTCCACAGAATGTGTTACACCACCATCTATTGGCCCATGTTCCACAGAGTGTGTTACACCATCTATTGGCCCATGTTCCACAGAATGTGTTACACCATCTATTGGCCCATGTTCCAGAGTGTGTTACACCATCTATTGGCCCATGTTCTACAGAGTGTTACATCACCATCTATTGGCCCATGTTCCACAGAGTGTGTTGCACCACCATCTATTGGCCCATGTTCCACAGAATGTGTTACACCATCTATTGGCCCATGTTCCACAGAATGTGTTACACCATCTATTAGCCCATGTTCCACAGAATGTGTTACACCACCTTCTATTGGCCCATGTTCCACAGAATGTGTTACACCACCATCTATTGGCCCATGTTCCACAGAGTGTGTTACACCATCTATTGGCCCATGTTCCACAGAATGTGTTACACCACCATCTATTGGCCCATGTTCCACAGAATGTGTTACACCATCTATTGGCCCATGTTCCACAGAATGTGTTACACCATCTATTAGCCCATGTTCCACAGAATGTGTTACACCACCATCTATTGGCCCATGTTCCACAGAATGTGTTACACCACCATCTATTGGCCCATGTTCCACAGAATGTGTTACACCATCTATTAGCCCATGTTCCACAGAATGTGTTACACCACCATCTATTGGCCCATGTTCCACAGAATGTGTTACACCACCATCTATTGGCCCATGTTCCACAGTGTGTGTTACACCACCATCTATTGGCCCATGTTCCACAGAGTGTGTTACACCACCATCTATTGGCCCATGTTCCACAGTGTGTGTTACACCACCATCTATTGGCCCATGTTCCACAGAGTGTGTTACACCACCATCTATTGGCCCATGTTCCACATTGTGTTACATCACCATCTATTGGCCCATGTTCCACAGAATGTGTTACACCACCATCTATTGGCCCATGTTCCACAGTGTGTGTTACACCACCATCTATTGGCCCATGTTCCACAGAGTGTGTTACACCACCATCTATTGGCCCATGTTCCACAGAATGTGTTACACCACCATATATTGGCCCATGTTCCACAGAGTGTGTTACACCATCTATTGGCCCATGTTCCACAGAATGTGTTACACCACCATATATTGGCCCATGTTCTACAGAGTGTGTTACACCATCTATTAGCCCATGTTCCACAGTGTGTTACACCACCATCTATTAGCCCATGTTCCACAGTGTGTTACACCACCATCTATTAGCCCATGTTCCACAATGTGTTACACCACCATCTATTGGCCCATGTTCCACAGAGTGTGTTACACCACCATCTATTGGCCCATGTTCCACAGAGAGTGTTACACCACCATCTATTGGCCCATGTTCCACAGAATGTGTTGCACCACCATCTATTGGCCCATGTTCCACAGAATGTGTTACACCACCATCTATTGGCCCATGTTCCACAGTGTGTTACACCTCAAACTTTGGCCCATTATCAATATTGTGTGTAACACCTCCCTCTGTTGGCCTGTTTTCAACAGTTTTGTAGCACCTCCATCTATTGGCCCATTTTCCACCCACAGTGTATGTAACACCTCCATCTATTGGCCCATTTTCCACCCACAGTGTATGTGACACCTCCATCTATTGGCCCATTTTCCACCCAGTGTATGTGACACCTCCATCCATTGGCCCATTTTACTCAGGTGTTGTAACACCTCTGTTTATTGGCCCATTTTCGACCCACAGTGTGTGTAAAACCTCCCTCTACTGACTCTTACAATTTCCCTATGTTGGTCCACAGATTTGAATAACCTGTTGGAAAACTTTTTAATTACAACAAAAATTATTTGAGTCTAGCTGGGGTAAAAATGTTGGTGTGAAAGTGTAAGATATTGTTTTATCAATTTAAGTACCCCATGTGGCAATAGCATCACTATGTTTTTGTCATTCAAATTCTCTGTACTAAAACAATTGCCATTCACTTACAGGTATTTGTATTTATTTTTCAGACAACTTCACGAACCAGACTGTTTGCCAGGGAGACCAGCTTACCATTACTTGCCAGAAATCCCAAAGAATTGTAATATACTCGGCGTTATTTGGACGCACATCCCAAGATAATTCACAATGCTCCATAGGCACAAGTACAGCATATGCAGGTATGACACTGTTACTTGTCAGGAGACAAGAAATTGGATTAGGATTCAAAAACAAGTAAACTTTGTTGAATGTGTCCAGTGTTTAAGATCTGCGATGTTTCAGTGTTATACAGGATTGTGTATAGTTATATTGTAAAGAAAGAGATGGCATTTTCTGACTTGGTTGGACATCAGAACTTTTTGGTTAAGCCAATCAACATTTACCAAACCTGGTATAGTGTATCTAATGTTAGCCATTAGGAGACAGAGTGATGTATACCAATTTCATGTCTCTCTTCATACAGAGATCTGACCCTTTATTAACTTCTTAAGAAACATTTTTGTTTTACTTTGATTTAATATTATGCAAATTCATAGGCAAGTTTTTTGGAATGTAATAACAAATATGGTCAAATTACCATAGTTTTTCTTTTCAAAATATCAAAGAAATACTTTTACTAGTGGGTAGTAGGTCAAGAAAGTTTGTTAATAAGAGAATTGTATACAGACCATCCCTAGAGATAAGTTACAGTAATGATGACATTCATTTTGATGTAACAAAGTGTGTGTTAGTCATGTATGATGGATGATAATCTACAAAACAATCCAAAATAAACGGTAATATTAGTTTTTGTGGAGAGGTATCCAATCAAATTTTCTGGAGATACCTACGACAGGTATCCATCTGTCTTCACCTATGTCACCATCTGTCTTCACCTGTGTCACTACATTAGTACAAACTTAATCATCACGACAGATATACTACAAATGAGGCATGCTTCATATTATAGACCTGATATGTATATTAACATTGTGGAGGGTGGGCTGGATAAATAGGGCTAGGTCAGGAATCATTAGTGGAGACAGGGTGGATAAATGAGTGCAGGTCAGCTGGGAGTATTAAGGGACATAAGGGTGGATAAATGGGTGCAGGTCAGCTGGGAGTATTAAGGGACATAAGGGTGAATAAATGGGTGCAGGTCAGCTGGGAGTATTAAGGGACATAAGGGTGGATAAATGGGTGCAGGTCAGCTGGGAGTATTATGGAACATAACGATGGATAAATGGGTGCAGGTCAGCTGGGAGTATGTTAAGGGACATAACGATGGATAAATGGGTGCAGGTCAGCTTGGAGTATTAAGGGACATAAGGGTGGATAAATAGGTGCAGGTCAGCTGGGAGTATTAAGGGACATAACGGTGGATAAATGGGTGCAGGTCAGCTGGGAGTATTAAGGGACATAAGGGTGGATAAATGGGTGCAGGTCAGCTGGGAGTATTAAGGGACATAAGGGTGGATATATGGGTGCAGGTCAGCTGGGAGTATTAAGGGACATAAGGGTGGATAAATGGGTGCAGGTCAGCTGGGGGTATTAAGGTACATAAGGGTGGATATATGGGTGCAGGTCAGCTGGGAGTATTAAGGGACATAAGGATGGATAAATGGGTGCAGGTCAGCTGGGAGTATTAAGGGACATAAGGGTGGATAAATGGGTGCAGGTCAGCTGGGAGTATTACGGAACATAAGAGTGGATAAATGGGTGCAGGTCAGCTGGGAGTATTAAGGAACATAAGGGTGGATAAATGGGTGCAGGTCAGCTGGGAGTATTAAGGGACATAAGGGTGGATAAATGGGTGCAGGTCAGCTGGGAGTATTAAGGGACAGCCAGGGACATTTTCTCAGAATCTTGTTTTTTCCAAAATCATTTACAGGAAAGTTAATGATTTCCTGGTTGGCATTGATCCCCTGTGTTAGCCAAAAACAAGTGTATATACAGTAGCAGTGTTGGAGCCCAAGAGAGACCATCTGTTGTTAGATACCATCAGTCTAACACTGTCTGTTGTACTGTTTGATCTGTATAGGAACCGTCCAATTCCAGGGACCAAGCTTTTTTGTGTGGCGTGTTATAGGGTATAATGATCCCATACTAAATTTTATTTTTTTGGTTGGTAGTTGATTCAAAGTAATTTTATACAATATATTGTGATAAAGGAGACATTGTTTGATGAATTTTGTTTGTTTACATAGATTGCAGATCTCGAACTGCTGTACAGGAAATTATGTCTCGTTGTCATGGTCGCAAACGCTGTGCAGTGGAGGCAGAAGAATATGTCTTTGGTAACCCCTGTCCTCCAGGAATTCCTAAATACCTCAATGTTGTATATACATGTGGTAAGTAATTAGGTCAAGCTCTACCTTGTATTGTTATAAATAAATACCTGCCATCACAGGCAGAATGACAAGGATGGCATTCAGACCAGTCAACCACAGGGGTACCTAAGGGTACCTTGAGATAAATATATCACAAATCCAACACCTGTCCCAGGTTAGGAGATAAATATATCACAAATCTAACACCCGTCCCAGGTTAGGAGATAAAATATATATCAGAAATATAACAGCTGTCCCAGATTAGGACATAAATATATCACAAATCCAACACCTGTCCCAGGTTAGGAGATAAATATATCACAAATCCAACACCTGTCCCAGGTTAGGAGATAAATATATCACAAATCTTACAGCCATCCTAGGTTAGGTGATAATTTTTTCCTAAATCTAACACCAGTCTTGGGTAAGGAGATAGATTAACCTAAATATAACTGTCTTCCCAGGTTAGGAGGAGAGGAATATATCACATTTAACAGCCATCACAAGTTTGGAGGTAAATACATCACAAATATAACACCTGTCCCAGGTTAGGAGATAAATATATCACAAATATAACACTGTCCCAGGTTAGGAGATGAATATATCACAAATATAACACCTGTCCCAGGTTAGGAGATGAATATATCACAAATATAACACCGTCCCAGGTTAGGAGATAAATATATCACAAATATAACACCTGTCCCAGGTTAGGATATAAATATATCACAAATATAACACCTGTCCCAGGTTAGGAGATAAATATATCACAAATATAACATCTGTCCCAGGTTAGGAGATAAATATATCACAAATATAACACCTGTCCCAGGTTAGGAGATAAGTACATCACAAATATAACATCTGTCCCAGGTTAGGAAATAAAGTTACCAAAGATCTAGCCCCAGTCCCAGGTTAGGGACAGATGGGATCACATTGTCATTGGTTGGTAGGGAATGTTAATACTTTAGTAGTACACAAGATGTTAGGAAAATCTTGGAATTTTTGCCATTAAGTTGTTTGAAATGCAAAACAAAAGCCTGGACAAGAATATGTAACAATTTGAGTTTTGAGGGTTTGACAACTGATGTTTATTTCCTTACCTGGTTAGCTGTATAAATTCCACTCACATTTTAGAAATAGATGTTAACATGGAAAAGGAATTAGATATAGCATTAACAGACTTATATGAACCAAACTACCAGGATTCTGAACTTAATGGGAATACAAACACAACAAGTTTTATAGTCCTCATGAAATATTATTACTAAGGTCCTGAGGTAAGATAACATATTTAATGTCTACATGTACTTAATGGGTAATAAAATCTGTGCTTTATTTAAGAACATGTTTAGAAAACATGGTCATAGTAAGATACAATGATGGCAGGTTGTGCCCAGCCTACAGCTGTACTTGGATGTAAACACACACTGGATGGTCCGGGATATATCCTACAAAATAAGTTACAGGTTCAAGTTCTTATCGTTGCTTCTGTTTAATGATCCAAGAAAAACAAAAACATCCCTGCAGGGAAAAAACTATATGGAACACCCACGTGCTTGGGCTTTTGGCACTAGAGTGTTGACTTTAGAGAAATTGTTTATGTGACAGTGCTTATTTAAATTCAGAGATTAGCAGCATGAGGGCTCTGTAGTCTTTGGGTGCATCTGTGTTTAAATCTTCATGGTGTTTGAAAGTAGGAAGGGAATGGGATAATATTATGTGAGACAGGAAGTGGATGATGGGGACAAAGAAAAAAAAGAAGAAAGTAAGCCCCAGACAACTGCTTCCTTTTCACTTTCTAGGTCACCAAAGGTCAATATGTCTCTGTAATCCACACACGACTGCTTCCTTTTCACTTTCTAGGTCACCAAAGGTCAATATGTCTCTGTAATCCACAGATGACTGCTTCATTTTCACTTCCTAGGTCGTTAAAGGTCATTTAGAATTCTAGAACCCATGGGTAGCACACTCTTTTCATCATGTCTCTGTATTCAAACAGAACAGGTGTAAATATGTAATGGAGCTTAAAAGTTTAAATAAAGCCAATAAAATGGGGTACAATGTATATAGGTGACAGTGACCTACATTTAATATACTACATTAGTACTTAAGATTGAAGCACATACAGGTGTGATGGTATGTATTTGTGACGGAGTTAGAGGCCATTAAACAGGTTGTTGTATGAGCAGGTAGAAGTGGTAGGCCGCGGTTGTCCTCTGTACTATGTTACTTGGGGGAACACATGGTAAAAATAGAGATATGCAAGTACTAGTTTTTATAGATAGGATGTACAAACAGCAGTTAGATAGGATTTTTATTTCATTGTTCAGAATCTCGCTAAAATTCTCATTAATCCCTTTAAATGATAAAAGACTATTAACCATGTAGCATACATCAAATGTAAGTTTAAAATCTTAAAAGCATTTCATTACCATAGTGACCACCCTTTCCCTATTAACGTAGATGGTATATAATTATCCATACAAGGAAATTTAACACATGAATCAAGTTGACACCTTTATTTGCCATCATCCTCAACTTGAGTCTACATTGACTTGGAGCCACTATCTATGGGCTATCAAGACAGCCACCATCATGTGCTGCCTAGGATATTTATCCATTTAATTAACGTACGTTAAAGGTCTGAAAAAAAAACATGTGCTTTAATTTAAAAATACACAAAAACAAGGAAAAAACTCTGTTCAGGGTTGTCAAGACACAAAAACCTGAACTCCCTTCCCTTCAGCATCAAACAGAAAGGTAACAAGAGAGAAAATTGAAAACATGTGCCACTCTGCTATATACCCCACCTACCTCAATGGGATGTCCCATTGCTTTTAAAAGAATGATCTATTATTATTTTCATAGGTTGTGTAGTTGAATTGAGTACCACGTTTGTAAAGTGTCCATGTTCAGGCAAAATGAAGACGTCAAGGGGTGGGTCACTGAGTGCAGACTAGATCGGTTTGACATTTAAGTTAAACAGCTACACAGATAAAGGAATTTTAATCTTAATTAAAACATTGTTTATCCATACACAAACCAATGCTTGAAATCAGTCATTCTCAAAGTCTGTCTGTAAACAATTTACATTTTCAACTTCTTCTCAGAGACCCCTAAACCAATTTTAATGAAAGTTTTCAGAAACCTTTCATTACCAAAGGTCAACCTAAAGTGTGAATTATATGGTTCAAGTCTCCCATAGGACCGAGAGACAGAGCCAAAAAGGGTCAAATTGACTGAAATGTCAAAAATCTTCTTCTCATGACCAAAATAAGTTAGAATCAAATACTCCTCATAGATGGCAAGATCTTATGGTGCTTTACCAACATTGTGAATTTCATGACCCTGGGGTCTCACGTTTGTTGGGGAGGGGCAAAACTTGACTATAGTTCATATAGGGAAATCATATATTTGATCATTTGTTGAATTTCTATTAGAATTCATTCTAATTTGGTTCAAATTAGCAGGATGGGATGACATGTAAAGGGTATGCAGATGTTGGCCCTGATTGACCCACTGGGTTGATGAACGGAGCCAAAAAGGGTCAAATTAACTGATTTGTAAGGATAAAATGACCTTTGGTAATCGAAAAAGTTTTAGGAACTGTAAAGGCCTTTTATGACCTATACAATTTCAGAAACTTTCTATGTTCTTTCTATGACTTAAATGACCTTTGGCGACTTAGACAGTTCTATAGACTAAATTAAGTTCTATAGACCAAATGACTATCTTGTGACCTAGATAATTCTATGGTTTAAATGAACTTAGTCCATTCTGTGGAATAAATGACTTTTTGTAACTTAGATGCATTTCTGATTCTTTGGCGTAATTGAACTTTGGTGACCTAGATAATTCTACTGATTAAATTATCTTTTGTGACCTAGATCATTCTATTGGCTAACTGACTTTTGGCAAGCCAGACAAATCTACAGATTAAATGTAAATGAACTTTGGTGACCTAGCCAATTCTATGATGACCTATGGTGACCTAGATAATTCTGTTGACTAGATCTGACCTTTGGTGACATTGGCAATAACTGATTATGCTGTGCTGTCACAAGCCATGATAGACTAAAACCATTACTAGTCACTGGTATAAAACATGATTTGATTTAAAACCCTGCTGACCCACATCAGTGTTACATAGTAGAGTTGATTTTAGTAGAGTTGATTTGTAACATCTGTATATCTTCTCCCTCAAAAAGTATATATTCATGAGTAATTACATTTTGTCTGGTGGTGTAGGATTTGAGGCAGCACAGCGGGTCCTAAAACACTAAAGATCAGTCTCCTATTGAATTTTCAATATCTAAATTGGCAGCATTGGAGGTGAAGTAACTTCATTATATATAAGTGTGTGATGCTAGATGGTAATGTAAAATGTGTGTAGCAGACAATTCCAGTCTGGACTATACAGGACAACTACTAGAATGTCGACCATCTTTAATCACGACTGGAGATTTACATGCAATTTCTGTATGAAACTTGGTATTATAGGAATTTTACATCAAAAAGATACATCCCTGGAGGTATTGGTTATTGACACAGAAAATTACGTTATTTGGAAACAAAAAAAAATCTGTATATGGATTAGTAACACCATACACCAGTACTGGCACCATATCTGGTGCCAAGGAGGCTAAATTAGTCCAAAGACAATCAGCTGTATCACACATCCTTCCTGTATCTAGAGTAGGGTGACAGGTTCAGGCAGAAGCAAATAAATAAACTGACCTTTTACTTGCTCTGGGCTAATGGACTGAACCTAATCTGTATTTCTTTTCTCTCCTAACCGGTAGAAATGGAGTGTAAAAAATCAATATTGAAATGTGTGTGTGTGTGTGTGTATGCTTGTGTCATCGCTTGCTCACAGATTCTCTTGCACTCTTGTTTTAGTTCCGAAACGAATTTTAAAAGAGAACAGTCGGCATCATCACAAGAAGAAGAAAAAGAAAAAGAAGCAATCTACAAACGTGGTGAATATTGACATAGCAGACAGCCACATTCCAAGTGACCTGACAACCTCAACCACACAATCATCACTACTCAACGTGGTCACCAAGGCACCAGACATATTTCCCGCAGGTAGGACATGCTTCCACTTTGATTCCTGTTGTGTCCCATAATGGCACTGGAGGTGACCATCATGTTGATGGACTGGGACCCTGATGAGAGATAACAAGGGAGGTTTTAGTGATGTACAAGTGTTCTTCTGTGAAAGTTTAACCAATGTTTACAGGACTCGGTAATTAGAAAGATAAAAAAACTACTTCTAATAAATTCTCTGATTGAAATAATTTTCAAAAAAAACACCAATGTATGACATGAACTTACCACTTCCAGAGAATGACACACATAATGGACAGAGAAGGAAAACTGATTTGTTAGAAAGCATGGAATGAACACTGAATATCAGTAATGCGTGTACTGTGGTTGAGGGATTTAAACTAATCATCATATACATCTTCAAAATTATCACCTTCAGATAAAACTTATCCATCAAAGTGAAGAAATATGACACTTTGATATTGTTACAGAAAATTAGGGTTAAAAACCAGAGATTTTTACCCTGTACGCCCGCGGTAGATACAGCCTCTTTATATCATTAAATGTAATCATAATTTTTTTTAAGCAAAATTATTAACTCTCAATACATGTACTGGTATTATGTAGTTGTATGATATCCTGCAGTAAGCCCAATAGTAATCTCTGACTCAAGGAAGTAGGTGGACTACAAGGTCATGAAAATTAATGACATTTTTGAAATAGGTAAGGGTGGTTGTTGTCCGATGACTACAATGTGCTCATATAATGAACAAAATAGAGATTGATACTATTCCAGGTGAGAATTAAAAGATACAAACATTAATAGTCTATTCGAAAGCGTGATTTCTATAGCCGAGATACCTCTTAATTTATTAGTCCCCTGCCGTTTGAAAAACGGGGGAACTATAGGTTTACCCTCCGTCCGTCTCTCCGTCCGTCTGTCTGTCTGTCACGCAATAGTTGTCCGGACAACTCCTCCTAAAGTACTACTCCGATTTTAACTAAACTTGGTATACATGATCAGTATAACATGTAGTTGTGCATCCCATATTTGTTTTTTTCGAAAAACCATTTAAAAAAAAAATGGGAAATGAATAGGTGCACTTCTAGCTCAGGCAAGGGACTTTGTATTGCTGTTGCAATACTATCCATCCTTGTTTCATTTTTATTTTATTTTAAGGTTTTTGACCCTAAACAAATTAATAGTCTATACAAAAGTATGATTTCTATTGCGGAGATAGCTTTTTATTTTTTTAAATTTTCTTTTTGGGTTTTTAACCCTAAAAAACATTAAAAATCTATGCAAAAGAAGAATGGTTTCTATCTCCGAGATATCTCAGCCTTTCTGCTGCACATTTAGTATAGAGATTGTATCATCATCAAATCATGAACATCTTGGAAAATCTTGGAATATCTGTATCTTCCGCTCAGAAAGAGACAAGACATTTCACATGCCAGTATCAAAGCATACAGTCAGCTAAATGAATTTCTGATGACCATGTAAAACATGTTGTTCATGATTTCCAGACTTCGTTATTCCTTATTCATAAGAAACATATTGAAAGAAATCAGGTTTTCATTGTTGTAGCAATTTTGTTGTTCCTGACTTATTTTTGTACATATATTGTATTTTGATGATGACCAACATTATTATTACCTCTTGTTCTTTAATGTTTTCCCAGATGATGCGAAACAGCCCGTCAGGAAAGGTGACCTTACTGTTGACAAGGGAGATAACTCAAAAGAAAAGGGGGAGGACAGCAACCTGCCGAACACAACAGTGCAATGTAATAACCATACAGTGCGAGTACCCGGAGGTATCATTCCCTCCACCAGTATGGAGCGTGCAGCCAGCGGCATGGTAGTTGACTGGTTCAACACCTTCTATTTCCTGAGGGGTAAATATATATACAAATATATATGATTTGTACAGTAAGGTTTATATACAAATATACCCATATGATTTGTAAAGTAAGGTTTATATACAAATATACCCATATGATTTGTAGAGTTTATAATGTTGATAAGGCTTTACTCTAATTTTATTTCAATTGATACATTACCTTACTGAAAAAAAACTGAATTTAGGAGCCAACTATCTACTTGCCTGTATAGAGGGGAATAGATCACATGTGTCTCCCTAGTATGATAGTTGATGCATTATCTCCCTCTAGTGGTGACAAAGATTTCAATTACTAGGGTAGTACAAATACAAAAGCCTATGGTTGGCAACATGGAAAAAGGGAGATAAATCTTGATAGATGTGAAGATATTTACACCTTGTTTTGTGTTCCAGAGAACCATGAGAAAGCTGTGCTGTATCTAGTCCTCGGGGTTTGCTTTGGAATTATCACCCTCCTTATTATAGTCGTGATCAAATTAATGATAAATAATCGACGTAAAAAGAGGCTGAAATTGGACATAACAGACCCAACTCACTCTAACGTGTTACCTCCACCCAATCACCTGGACACTCCTACACTGTCACGGGCAGATTCCATAGATAGGATTGAGATTGTCAGGTTTGAACCACGATCCACACTTCGTAGGGATAGAGACGCAACACTTCGGCGAGACTTTGAGTCACACATTCCCCTAAGAACTGACTTTGATGCAGAGGATACACTAAGGAGTGATCCTGGGGATCGTACCTTAAATAATTACTATGGCTGATTGTAAGGAGAATTATGATTGGTCGAAATTATGAAAGGTTAAACGTGTTCTGTGATTGGCTAGTTCATCACAGAAAGGCAGCCTCAGCCCTGTTGTCCTTTAAATGGATGTATTAGGTGTTGTGGTTGGTCAAAGCTTGTGGTATTCCTGTCACTTGGAACGGATGCTGTGATTGGCTGAATGGAATGTAAGCTTGTTTGTGATTGGCTGATATGCATATAACCTTTGAACCTGTGATTGGCTGGTAACATTGATCAGTCATTTAAGCATTTTGGTGATATGATTTCCAGTGTTATTCCAGGAAAAGTGTTTCCTATTTGGTGCTTAATTTAATTATGTGGTAAAGCCTGAAATTGTGGCATTGTATTCCAAGGAATGAAAAATGACATACAGATACAGATATCAAGTACCACAGTGGTATTTACATGGAGTCAATTCTCTAAACCTTTGGAAGTAATTTTTATTCAATTTGAGTACCAAGTCAGGTAGTTTGTAACCAAAAACATCACTAAATGAATTGTTATACAAATTCAATCAGCAATGTTCAGTCTTTGTTTTGGTAACTTTAAATCTCAATTACATGTAACAAAACAAAATGAAATGCTCTGGGGGTTTATTTTGATCTGTCAAATGATAAAATACTTCATTTCAGAATGAATGAAATATTTGTCTGAAATTGAATTAATGTAGAAAAAGTCAAAACGTTATCTGAGCTACCATGTATCATTGAGCAGGTATTTTGGTATTTTAAGTATTTTGTACTATTATCTTAACTATCATTGAGCTGGTATTTTGGTATGTTAAGTATTTAGTGTTATATGTATTTAAAATTTATTCACAATTTAATTCAGGCTAAATGCCAACATCTAACACAGGGAGCATTCAACACTTTTTTAAAACATTACATAATACAGTGTAAACCTATTTGTAAAATCTTGTTCTGTTTTGTAAGAATAAATGTACCTTGAAACTGCCAAAATAACATTTTAACTATTATTACTGGGGTATGTGTAACTGAATTGGATTTTTTTAAAAATTCAAGTGGGTTTAAAACATATTTTGATCAAACTTTTACAAATAATTAAGGGGAATTAACTTTTCTCCATGAAGCACAGGTTTAAACTTTTCCTTGTGTTTAAATGCTACCTGTCAATTTTGTTGTGTAAGAATTCGCCATTTGTGCAATAACAATCAAATATGTTAATTAAGTTACTGTATACCAGATGTCTAGAGTGTTAGTCTATGAAGATTTGTAATAACATAGGGCATACCAACGTAACCAAGTATTGTTACTTCTCTTGTAGCATTTGTTATGTGTTTACCCTTATAGCTCCTTATTTTTATGTCTAGTTATGTATGCAATACTATTGAACAAAATGGCAAACAGGAGAAAAAAATTATACTATATGCAAGGGAGACAAATCTTTGAAAGCCTAAGCTTACATGTGCACCATACCAAACGTGATATTATTGCATGTAGATTTTTTTTTTGCTGAAATGTTATGTTTTTGTTAGAGATACATTTTTACATTCTCTGGAAAGGAGGAAAAACCTTTTAGTAGAATCCTGTATATCTATATATACACAAGTACACAAATTTCCTGTCTTAGTATTGTAACATTTTATCATTTACATGAAAAAAATATGTTGATTTATTTTGTATTTTGTATTTTTTTTTAATTATTGGATAGGTTTCTTTTTTAGCTCACCTGGACCGAAGGTCCGGTGAGCTTATGCCATGGCGCGGCGTCCGTCGTCCGTCCGTCGTCCGTCGTCCGTCCGTCCGTCCGTCCGTCAACATTTGCTTCAAATCGCTACTAGTCACAAAGTTCTTATTGGATTTTGACCAAATTTGGCCAGAAACATCCTTGGCAGAATGGGAACAGATTTTGCATAAATGGTGACTCTGACCCCTGAGGGGCCAAAGGGGCGGGGCCAAATATGGGAAATAGAGGTAATTCCTCTAAATCTCTACTAGTCATAAAGTTATGAATGGATTTGAACCCAATTTGGTCAGAAACATCCTTGGGGGAGGGGGAAGAGATTTTGCATAAATGGTGGCTCTGACCCCCGAGGGGCCAAAGGGGTGGGGCCAAATATGGGAAATAGAGGTAATTCCTTTAAATCGCTACTAGTCATAAAGTGATGAATGGATTTCAACCCAATTTGGTCAGAAACATCCTTGGGGGAAGGGGAACAGATTTTGCATAAATGGTGATTCTGACCCCCGAGGGGCCAAAGGGGTGGGGCCAAATATGGGAAATAGAGGTAATTCCTCTAAATCTCTACTAGTCATAAAGTTATGAATGGATTTGAACCCAATTTGGTCAGAAACATCCTTGGGGGAGGGGGAAGAGATTTTGCATAAATGGTGGCTCTGACCCCCGAGGGGCCAAAGGGGCGGGGTCCAATAGGGGAAATAGAGGTAATTCCTTTAAATCACTACTAGTCATAAAGTTATGAATGGATTTGAACCCAGTTTGGTCCGAAACATCCTTGGGGGAAGGGAAACAGATTTTGCATAAATGGTGACTCTGACCCTAAAGGGGCCAAAAGGGCAGGGCCTAATGGGGAAATAGAGGTAATTCCTTCAAATCGCTACTAGTCATAAAGTTATGAATGAATTTGAACCAAATTTGGTCAGAAACATCCTTGGGGGAAGGGGAAGAGATTTTGCATAAATGGTGGCTCTGACCCCTGAGGGGCCAAAGGGGCAGGGCCAAATATCGAAAAAAGAGGTAATTCCTCTAAATCTCTACTTGTCATAAAGTTATGAATGGATTTCAACCCAATTTGGTCAGAAACATCCTTGGGGAAGGGGAAGAGATTTTGCATAAATGGTGACTCTGACCCCCGAGGGGCCAAAGGGGCGGGGCCCAATAGGGGAAATGGAGGTAATTTCTTTAAATTGCTACTAGTCATAAAGTTATGAATGGATTTGAACCCAATTTGATCAGAAACATCCTTGGGGAAAGGGGAACAGATTTTGCCTAAACGGTGACTCTGACCCTAAAGAGGCCAAAAGGGCGGGGCCCAGTGGGGGAAATAGAGGTAATTCCTTTAAATCACTACTAGTGATAAAGTTATGAATGGATTTGAACCAAATTTTGTCAGAAACATCCTTGGGAGAAGGGGAACAGATTTTGCATAAATGGTGATTCTGACCCCCGAGGGGCCAAAGGGGCAGGGCCAAATATCGAAAAAAGAGGTAATTCCTCTAAATCTCTACTTGTCATAAAGTTATGAATGGATTTCAACCCAATTTGGTCAGAAACATCCTTGGGGGAAGGGGAAGAGATTTTACATAAATGGTGGCTTTGACCCCAAAGGGACCAAAGGGGCGGGGCCCAATATGGGAAATAGAGGTAATTCCTTTAAATCGCTACTTGTCATAAAGTTATGAATGGATTTGAACCCAATTTGGTCCGAAACATCCTTGGGGAAAGGGTAACAGATTATGCATAAATGGTGACTCTGACCCTAAAGGGGCCAAAAGGGCGTGGCCCAGTGGGGGAAATAGAGGTAATTCCTTTGAATTGCTACTAGTCATCAAGTTATGAATGGATTTGAACCCAATTTGGTAAGAAACAGGGGAACAGATTTTGCATAAATGGTGACTCTGACCCCCGAATGGCCAAAGGGGTGGGGCCCAATAGGTGAAATAGAGGTAATTCCTTTAAATCGCTACTAGTCATAAAGTGATGAATGCATGTTCTATAAACAATTCTTGAGGTCTTTCAGACCTTAGATAGTCTGGACTTCATTAATATTTAAAGTAGTTCGGATTCCCACACTATAACCATATATAGCATTTTTAGAGTTTTACAAATAAAACAAATTGAATGTGAACATTATTTCGACATTTGGTCTAATCCAACCAGGTGAGCGATACAGGCCCCATGGGCCTCTTGTTTCAGATTTCCATTGGCAACCCAGTCAAGTAATGGATATAGGCATGTGTTTCATTAATCAATACTATATCCTGGAACTCTACTGAGTGAATCTCATACCATACAGTTGATACTAGATCTGATGTTAATTTGTTACAATATTTATAGTGCTTACGTAAATCATTGATAAATATGTTGTAAATGGCCCTTTACCAAAGGTTGAAAGTCTTTTTACACTAAGTTTTAAATGTACATATTCATTTTAATTAACAAACCTGAATCATTATGATACATAGTTTTATCTCCTCGGTATTTTACTTGTGATTTTTATAAAATTCCTTGGAATAATGATTTTATCCATACTGTATATACAGGACAATGACATGAATGTGTACCTGTATACACCCGTCTATATATACAGGACAATGTGTACCTGTATACACCTGTCTGTATAGATACAGGACAATGTGTACCTGTATACACCTGTCTGTATATATATACAGGATCTTGAAGGAGTTCTATTTACATGGACAGAACAAATCGCAAAATAAACACATTGAACCTGAAACTAACAGAGGAAATTACCAACAATGACCATCATTTTATGGTTGAAGATATAAACTAAATTTTAAAAATTTGAATTATATTGTCATTTGAAATTTGTTGTAAAGTTCACATAGAGATTTAATTGGTTCAGATGCTTTAAAGTGTTTGATTTGAGACCACCACTAGTGCCAGGTGCCCTCCTAGTGTAATCCTAGAGTTAATGTTAGTGTACCAGAAGGTGATACCATTCTGCTGTATCTACACATCTGTGCTCTTCAAAACCTCATCAAAGTTACTGTATTATTTATCATTTTACATAATTTTAAAATTATATTTTATATTTTAAATGATTGAAATCTTTATTTCCAAATCTACAATAAGAACAATGACATATTTGTTGAGAATTTGGCTGTAGCAAGCCGTCTCCCTCAAAAGTATGGTTACTTTTAAAGATTTTACATTAAATCTCAGCATTTGGAACTTTTTTTTTTTAGTTTCAAAAGAATTTTCATCAAAATGATTTGACCTGTAGAAAATTAACAAAAGGCTTTTAACTTTTCAATTGATAGTAATGTCATGATATATAATCAGCTTATACACATACGCGAGAGGAGAAAGTAGACGGTGTGGTTCCTCACTCGGTGTATGCTCTAATTTTAGCAATTTTTTAGAACATTTTGAGTTATGTAGCAGAAATGTTTTAAAGGTGTTAAAATCAGTCTAGTCATAAAGCTATGTATATTTGTTGATTCAACACATTTTCCCATGTATATTTTTTGTGAGTCGACAGATGTTTGTAAAAAGTTGTATATATTATGGTCTAACTTTGAATACATGTGTATACATTTTCATGAAGTCATTTAATTTATATTCATTTATATGATGCAATATTGTCGAGTTCCTAGGTTTAATTGTAAATACCCAGACATAACATAACACTGTAACAATAGGACCGAATTTGGTGTTGCTTCATGTTGGTTGTCTCCCCTTATTTTGTTGGCTGGTGTTGGAGACAAAAAACTCAGGATTTATCAGATCAAGTCCATGGAATAATTAGTTTTATATAAGGTACATGTCTACTTACTACAGTAAATGGCAGGAGATGTGGCGGGACATTTCTACATCACAGTATTTCTGTTTGATACTGTTAAACCCAGCGTGTTCAAAACGGTAAAATAATATGACTGCTGTTTATAATAGTTACACCTGGTACAGGGTAAGGTCACACAATCATACTTCCATAAAGAGTGACTCTCGAGGTGTAACACATACAAAGTCTATAAGTAAATGTGACATTAAAATATGAAATATTGTCAAGGAATATTACTTGTTGTCTATATGGTATTTCACTGGTAGAAAATGGAACAATTACAAGCATCAGATATACCTAAGGTGATGTTAAATATGTTGTTATGGTATAGCTCTGTTACCAATAGTGCTGAGGACATTTTCTACCATTTTCTTCAGATATAGTGTATTGTACTCTTCCCATTCTGTCCCACCAAAACAACCTTATCAAAACCTAACATTCCACCAAGCTATTTATATACATCTGTTTTAAGCCTTGAACTTGTAGATAAATCTTGCTGATATAATAACCATACTTAATTTATTAAGTAATTTCCGCTCTATCCGAAGATCCTCCTAAACAGCCTGGGAATCGTAACATGTGCCTTGGACCCCTTGACCTCTTGACCCAAAAACCAATCTACATTATGTAACTCTCTTACCAAAACTTCTTAGACAAAACATAACCTCTTACCAAAACTTCTTAGACAAAACTCAATGTCCACAAGCCTAAGTTATAAAACTTTGTCCCAAGGCCCCACTTATAACATTAAGTCCCAAGGCCCCACTATAACACTATGTCCCAATGCCCCTCTTATATCACATTGTCCCAAGGCCCCAATAATAACACTTTGTCCCTAGCCCGGCCCTCTAATATCACTTTATCCCAAGACCCAACTAATAACATTGTGTTCACTAGCCCCTCTAATATGACTTTGTCCAAAGGCCTCACTAATATCACTTTGTCTTAAGGCCCCTCTAATATGACTTTGTCCCAAGACCCCACTAATATCACTTTGTCCTAAGGCCCCTCTAATATGACTTTGTCCCAAGACCCCACTAATATCACTTTGTCCTAAGGCCCCTCTAATATGACTTTGTCCTAAGGCCCCTCTAATATCACTTTGTCCTAAGGCCCCTCTAATATCACTTTGTCCTAAGGCCCCTCTAATATCACTTTGTCCTAAGGCCCCTCTAATATCACTTTGTCCCTAGCCCGGCCCTCTAATATCACTTTGTCCCAAGGCCCCTCTAATATGACTTTGTCCTAAGGCCCCTCTAATATGACTTTGTCCCAAGGCCCCTCTAATATGACTTTGTCCCAAGGCCCCTCTAATATGACTTTGTCCCAAGGCCCCTCTAATATCACTTTGTCCTAAGGCCCCTCTAATATCACTTTGTCCCAAGGCCCCTCTAATATCACTTTGTCCCAAGGCCCCTCTAATATCACTTTGTCCTAAGGCCCCTCTAATATCACTTTGTCCTAAGGCCCCTCTAATATCACTTTGTCCTAAGGCCCCTCTAATATCACTTTGTCCTAAGGCCCCTCTAATATCACTTTGTCCCTAGCCCGGCCCTCTAATATGACTTTGTCCTAAGGCCCCTCTAATATCACTTTGTCCTAAGGCCCCTCTAATATGACTTTGTCCCAAGGCCCCTCTAATATGACTTTGTCCCAAGGCCCCTCTAATATGACTTTGTCCTAAGGCCCCTCTAATATGACTTTGTCCCAAGGCCCCTCTAATAACACTTTGTCCCAAGGCCCCTCTAATATCACTTTGTCCCAAGGCCCCTCTAATATCACTTTGTCCCAAGGCCCCTCTAATATCACTTTGTCCCAAGGCCCCTCTAATATCACTTTGTCCTAAGGCCCCTCTAATATCACTTTGTCCCAAGGCCCCTCTAATATCACTTTGTCCTAAGCCCCCTCTAATATCACTTTGTCCTAAGGCCCCTCTAATATCACTTTGTCCTAAGGCCCCTCTAATATCACTTTGTCCTAAGGCCCCTCTAATATCACTTTGTCCTAAGGCCCCTCTAATATCACTTTGTCCTAAGGCCCCTCTAATATCACTTTGTCCTAAGGCCCCTCTAATATCACTTTGTCCTAAGGCCCCTCTAATATCACTTTGTCCTAAGGCCCCACTTATAACATTGTGATCACTAGCCCCACCTGTCTTTTCCAGATGCCCCATTAATAAGTATAGCTACAGAACTTATTAATGTGTTGCTATTTTCTCACTGCTGGGTAGAAACACAAACAAAATACACGGGTAATTCATGTATGTAACCATATATACTTCTACATGATGTAATCATGCTATACAGCCATGATTATTATTCATATTAGATGTTCAAATTATAACTTACAAACCACTTATTTCCTGAAAACATTTTTATCGGTAATTTATAGATCATGATTCAGAACACAGGAATGCTGTAAGTGTTAACTTTTTTTCTTTTTCTTTTTTTTCCCCCAAAAGATTTTTTGTAACAAGAAATCAGCATATTCCAGAGGGGATGCACATGTTGGAAATAATGGTGGGAACATTATTTCTTGTACATTCATATCAGACTAAATTATTACCTACAAATGTATACGAGTATTAAATGTCCTTTTTTACTTGCAAATATCAATGTTGTCATGGTATGTTTGTATTGTAGTCACCTGATGAATATAGTTTACATTGTAAAACTACGCTATTATACAATATCGAAATACTGTACAATTAAAATGGGGAAGAATATTGTTGACTGTTGTTGGAGTTTTTGTTTAGAGTGTAACAACACAGAAGTCCGACTGTAAAACTTTCAAATACAAAATGGACATGTATAGTGTGACTGACAATGACTTACATATAATGAGGATCAGTATGTTATTTTCAATTTAATGTTGCTAAATAATTTCCTTGGTTACTGTGCCACTAGGTGTACAAGGTTTTACAACAAACACAGGTCTTAGTTTTAAAATATTTAATAATTTGCATCCATACCTACATCCAGCAATATATTTCATACCTGATTGAAAATGAATATGATTACAATGGAAATGATAAATGTATGAATTACTACATGGAACCATGAAAAAATGCATATAGCTGAATACTAACATTCAACACAGGAATGTTATACACCAAATTGATTCACAATGCATTCACTTTATATAGTACAAGTTTAAAAAAAAGGTGGAACATACCTAGGGATATGACTTATACTGGACGGAATGTTTATGTTATTACATTTGTATAACGATATTGACTAATTATCCCAACATTTCAACAGTTTAATGTCGGTACATACACCTCAATATATACTGACAAGGTACATACACATCAATTTATACTGACGGTACATACACCTCGATATATACTGACGGTACATACACCTCAATATATACTGACAAGGTACATACACCTCAATATATACTGACGGTACATACACCTCAATATATACTGACGGTACATACACATCAATATATACTGACAAGGTACATACACCTCAATATATACTGACAAGGTACATACACCTCAATATATACTGACGGTACATACACATCAATATATACTGACAAGGTACATACACCTCAATATATACTGACAAGGTACATACACCTCAATATATACTGACGGTACATACACATCAATTTATACTGACAAAGTACATATACATCAATATATACTGACATGACGGTACATACACCTCAATATATACTGACGGTACATACACCTCAATACATACTGACAAAGTACATATACATCAATATATACTGACATGACGGTATATACACCTCAATATATACTGACGGTACATACACCTCAATATATACTGACGGTACATACACCTCAATATATACTGACAAAGTACATACACCTCAATATATACTGACAAGGTACATACACCTCAATATATACTGACAAGGTACATACACCTCAATATATACTGACAAAGTACATACACCTCAATATATACTGACAAGGTACATACACCTCAATATATACTGACAAGGTACATACACCTCAATATATACTGACGGTACATACACCTCAATATATACTGACAAGGTACATACACCTCAATATATACTGACAAGGTACATACACCTCAATATATACTGACAAAGTACATACACCTCAATATATACTGACATGACGGTACATACACCTCAATATATACTGACAAAGTACATATACATTAATATATACTGACAAAGTACATCAAGGTACAACGACAGAAACTTGCATAATAAATATGTACACAGTAAAATATGTAATGGAAGATACACATCTACAATTTTAGAACACAGCAGTTTTGATGTGCGAGTATGGTTAACATAAACAGTAACAACAATTACACACAAAAATAACTCCCCATTCACTGAAATACTGACTGGAGACAATGGCATCATTGTCACAAAAACATCTGGCATTTCTGGGACACCATTTATTCTCAAAAAGAATACCCGGGTACTCGTCATAATGTGCAGATTGTACACCATCACAGAGAGAGAATTATAAATATATCCTTTCCATTTATTAAGGTCTTTTTCTTCAGTCTGATCTGTCTTTATTTCTGTTAACAAGTCCATTATCATTCAAGCAACCTTTTTCAATATCAAAAAATGTTCTTTCTACTTTTGAATTGAACCACATGGATTCTTCAAACAATACAACTTTCAATCCATTCTTTCTTTTTCCGTGGACAAATCTACTTTTTTCCAAAAAACTTTGTCAATATAAAGTAATTTGAACTCTTAAACATAGAAGATTTTTTCATTCATTTTCTATTCATGAAACATAGATCATTAGGTCTTTAAATAAATAAGTTTTGTTCAATTTAAAGATTTGGACGAACATTGTGATATTGATCACCGAGGACCGCCCCATTTGATATCGCGGAGTCCATTTAAGTTCCGCTTCAATGCCCCATTGTCTGCCCACTCCTGATCCATGTAAGCATCGTCAGCTTCTGATTGTAATTTCTGGAAGAAAAGGAGGCAAATTTACCGTTAGTTGTCTATTGAGATGTTTACATGAGATTTTTCATCTTCTGTATCGAGCACCCTACTAGCACTGCTGAGTATCAGAGCTGCTGTTAAAAAGTGGGAGCTCACCGCTGATCATAATACCCCTAATGTCGGTAAAATGTGACCTTTGAGTCTTTATTTTTGACTGATGAATACGAAAATCTAATGTGTAGAACTTGTCTGATGATCACCAATTTCTTGATCAGGCAGTTCTTACCCCTCTAACTTGACCAATGTCCACAAAGTTAAATAAGGATGACAAGTCTTTGGAAGTTTCATTGTTTGGGTATTCCTGTGGTACACCAGGACATTTTCAACAGATCAAATTTCAAGACAAATAAGTCAATACACAAAACAATACTTCATCAGTTTTGTGTGAAAATGTGACAAACCTTGTACTCCTCCTGTTTTTTGTAGTAATAAGCCATCATTTTCTTCTGCTCCTCATCATTTACAACCTGTTCTCTCTGGGGTACGCCAAGGCCGCGCTGGAAACCACATAATCATACATATATAGTGACCTTACATAGTTCAGTTTATTCAAACGAATCAATTCTAGTACAATACATGGAATATTTGTCACCATGATCCGTTGTCATTACAGCCCTTACAATATATCGTATAGAGTGTTTTTCATATTCTTATAAGACAATGAAAAGGTTGTCAAAATATCTGATATATTTTTCATTTTTTTTTTTTTTTTTTTTGTAAATCATTTTTGTATATTTTACCTTTTGAAGCTTGGCTATGATCTTTGTTTTCTCATTTTTACCAACAAAATCCTTCAAAAGTTTCCCCCTCAACATCTCCTTGCCAGAGAACCATATTGATGTATTGGCTTCAGGTAGCACTTCAGTAGAAGCCTAAGAATAAACAAAATCAAATCAAATATCTGATACACATTGCACCACACTGAATACACTACTGGTACATGTAGTTCTGAATATGAAATCTCAAATAAGGAAAGATTTTTTTATTCAATTTTCGTTATCAAGAGCGAGTGATAGAAGTATTAAGCATACACAGGTTTTTGTATCCTCAATATACGTTATAAGTTATATGAACACATTCACGGTATCCTAAAAATCTTCTATAAATATGTAACCTTAGGATTAGGTTTACTTCAGAACTTCAAATCCTCTCCATATTTTGAAATTCAACATAATGTGAACATGTAGGATTCCCTGATTCAATTCTAAGTATAACAGACACAAAAATATCGATTGCATATGTTTCCACTCATTTAATCTTAACTTATTAGAACAGTGATTGGTCTGGTGTGTCAGAATGGAGTCTGGAGAGTGTAATAACACAGACTTATATCTGTGCTCATGGACGACTTTGTCACCATGCTAGACACGTCCTGCAACTTTTTATCAACAAGAAAAGTACTGACATATTATGAGTTTTGAACAGACTTTATCATGTCTGTATGATTATCTATACATGATGTAATTCTGTGTACAAGATTCTGGCTTCAACATAAACGTCATAATAATGGCTTTGTTAAAGATGCCTGTAGGAGTGTTAATATCAACGAACTTCTCATACGATAAATTGTACCTATAGTTAACAAACTTATCATACTGATACATTGTACCTACAGTTAACAAACTTATCATACTGATACATTGTACCTATAGTTAACAAACTTCTCATACTGATATATTGTACCTATAGTTAACAAACTTATACTGATACATTGTACCTATAGTTAACAAACTTCTCATACTGATACACTGTACCTATAGTTAACAAACTTATCATACCGATACACTGTACCTATAGTTAACAAACTTATCATACTGATACACTGTACCTACAGTTAACAAACTTATCATACTGATACATTGTACCTACAGTTAACAAACTTATCATACTGATAAATTGTACCTATAGTTAACAAACTTATCATACTGATACATTGTACCTATAGTTAACAAACTTATCATACTGATACATTGTACCTATAGTTAACAAACTTATCATACTGATACATTGTACCTACAGTTAACAAACTTCTCATACTGATACACTGTACCTACAGTTAACAAACTTATCGTACTGATACACTGTACCTACAGTTAACAAACTTATCGTACTGATACCTTGTACCTATAGTTTTCAACTATATTTCCTCACAAATTATGAAATATACATGTACTGATGTAGTCAATTAAGTTATTTCCTAATTGTTTCAATGGACAGAAATTGTAACCCGTTGGCTGAATCAAAGAAGGGGAACAACTTTTCACAATAAACAGAATAACCCAATTTAGTACCCAATGTGTACCAAGATTTTGAGCAGCAGAAACAAATTGCTGCATCAAAATCCGACAAGGGATGTAACTCCTATTGAAAAGGTAAAAAATCCCTGTGGATTTTAGTATGAGGAATATCTTGGGAGTATATTACCTGTGTTCCTTCTAAATCCTCTGTGTTTTCAAACTCCATGTGTATGTTGTCGTGTGGGGGCAGGTTCATGGGGTAAACAATCATTACTGCTCCACGAAGGATATCCAAGGCCTCCTTCACTGTAGCCTGGGTCACAAATTGATCCATTTGTACTTTTTTCTGCAAAAAATCCCAAAAGTTTACTTCTATTGATTCACTCAATTAATTTTGTTGATAATTTTATTTTCCAGTAGAGTGATAAGGATTAGACTAAAATTCTAAACATGTAAAAAAGACAAACTATGCCCTGGTGATATCATTAAACTGAAACCCACCAGCCTGGTGTCATACTGTTAGATCATGATGCTTCAGTGAGGAATTAGATACAATTACAGAATCACCTAAATAAGAGGGGAGACAACTTAGATTATACAACACATATATAACAGACTACATCAATTCCTGTTTCAATGTCTCAGATACCTTGCTGATCATGTCTTTTGCCTCCTTTACTGTTTTTGTCAAAACTTCAGCCATCTTGTCGTCTGGAGCTGTGGACAAAGCAAAAATGTACAATTATCACCAGTATAGAAGTTTGTCATTTTTAGAGTCAGTCGCAGTATTGTTACATCACAATTATCATAGTATGGTTTAATGACAATTATCACAGTATCATTTAATTACAAATATCATAGTATGGTTTGATTACAATAATCACAGTATGGTTTAATTACAACTGTCACAGTATGGATTAATTACAACTGTCACAGTATGGTAAGGTTTCATTGCGATTTTCACAGTATGTATTTAACCATTTTTGTTTTGACTTGTACTGACTTGAAACTTTATACTGTTTATGTACTTGGCTCACTATAACAGACTCTAAACAGATTACACCAATCATGATGAATCAGTGTCACAGAATGCTTTTTGTACAAAACAACACAAAGGAACGATATCTAATACACTAAAGTGTAATTATAATGGAGTGGAATGCAGTCAGTGGGAATATAAAAGAGTGCTAAATATATATGTTTTCTGTAGATTTATACATGTACCGACATGTTACTCTGATCAACAAGTTCAATTGTAACAATGAAGGATAGTTTCCTTTTTTTTGAAAACTATGAAACCACTGACCAGCACCAAGCAGTCTAGACTTACCCATTCCATTCCGTCGGCCAATCGGATCCTTGTTCATCTTAGGCCCTCCACTGGGTACACATTTGTCAGCCCACTCATCCTTCAGTTTGAGATCCACTATCTGATCATCTGTCAGGCCCATCATGTTTGGTGGAAGGGTTATACCATGCTTAGCCAACTCCTCAATTTCTGTTAAGTGTATATCAATTTAATGTAATTAAAACTAATGGCACCAGTAGATTTAAACCCCTATGATATGTGAAATCACTATCACTTATCACTATCACTAATCACTTATCACTAATGATATCAATAATCACTATCGATAATCACCATCAATAATCACTAATTATATCACTAATCACTAATTACTATCACTTATCACTAATCATATCAATAATCACTATCACTAATCACTATCAATAATCAATATCACCAATCACTATCAATAATCACCATCAATAATCACTAATTACTATCACTTATCACTAATCATATCAATAATCACTATCAATAATCAATATCACCAATCACTATCACTAATCACTATCAATGAGCAATATCACCAATCACTATCAATAATCATTATCACCAATCACTATCAATAATCACTATCAATAATCACTATCACCAATCACTATCAATAATCACCATCACCAATCACTATCGATAATCACTATCACCAATCACTCAATAATCAATATCACCAATCACTACCAATAATCACTATCACCAACCACTATCAATAATCACTATCACCAATCACTATCAATAATCACTCAATAATCACAATCAACAATCACTCAATAATCACTATCACCAATCACTATCAACAATAACTCAATAATCACTATCACCAATCACTCAATAATCAATATCAATAATCACTATCAATAATCATCATCAATAATCACTATCAATAATCACCATCACTAATCACCATCACTATAATTATATCTAATCAGTACGGCTGTGCATTCTACTACATGTATTTGAATTATAAAATTGATTTATTCTGTAACTTAATGCATTTGCCAAAAGTTGTAAAGCTATAACAAAGTAATTAAACTATTTTTTCAAATTTTCTTCAAATGATGTAATTGATCGTTACAGTGTTAAGGAGTTCATGCATTGTAAATAATTGGATGGCCTGTATTACAGGTAACAGGTTAACTAAGTCACAAGCCCAACACCTAAGGTAAAGCACAATTCTTCATAGTACATTGATTAAAACTACATTTTGTTGGTGATAAATGCCAGTTAGCCTTGAGGAGTTAGTAATTTGATATTGTTAAATCATTTTTCTTCATCACAAAATTTCCTCCGAAAGTTCATTGTAGGCCCTTTCGTTTCTTAGATCACAAACCTGCACAGATTCGCTGGACCTTAAGTCGACCGTTGTGAATGGCTGTCAAATCTTTCAGTAAGTCATCAACAGGCATCTCAACTGTGGTCTCATACAAGAACTGACTCTCATCAGCTTTTTTGATATGTAACTTCACCATGTTTCACAATCTTGTGGATTTCTGTGGAAACAGTAATACTTGACTTAAGTGTTGGCATTTAGAACCATTTATACATTACCACATACAGATACTACTTAGAAATAAAAAGGGGAGTCAAGATATGTATAAAACAGTAAATAAAACAAATATCTCAAGAAACACAGCAGAGATAAAATGGGAAAAAAACAACACAATACACACCAGGAGTTTGGAAACAGCATTATATGATACCATCCACCACAACAAAAGATACAAATTTACATTGGTTTCAGTTCAGGATACAGAATACAATACTCCCAACAAACTACTATTTAAAATTGATTAACAAAACTCCAAATGACAGTTCTAATCTTTGTAACTATCAGAAAGAAACTATAGAACACATATTTTGGAACAGCCAAATAGCTAGAACAATCTGGAGGACAATCAACATTGACTTTGGGTATTGGAAAAAAACTCAAATAAATCTAACACTAAATATCAAGAACCTTATATTTGGTATTTCAACAACCGATCAAAAACAAAAAATTCCAAGCAATTTCATAATAATATATTCAAAATACTACATTTATCTTACATCAAGAAAAAAAACAGACATACATATCAATGAATTAAAAGCATGCATAACAAAAATGTACAAAATGAAGGTTGTTTGTCGGTTAACTGTGTACAGAATGCCATTCATTTCTGGTCCTTTGAATTCACTTCAACTGAACTTATTTCAACTATATTATTTCTGACTGGTATTGACACCCAGATTTAAAGTTATGTAACAAGTCTGAGTGGTTTCATTAATTTGCCACACCAGTAAAGAAGACCCAGCAGGGCGGCTGAAAAAAATGTTTACATTATTGTAAGACATGCTACTAAACTGATTAAACATATCACCATACAACAGCTCAAGTCGTCCCTAAAAATCAAGACTGTCTTGAAATCCTGATTGAGTTCCTAGCATGATTCTGACTCCTTTAATGTCCTTTTAAGATTTGTATACTACACTGTATGTGTAGAAGTTTCATTACAATAAAATACATTGGCAATGTATGATATAATAAATTAGTGTAAATTTCTATTTAAAAAAAGAAAACTCAAACATTGATACGTGTTTTTTTCCTAGCTTTATATCTAAACATTAAGTAGTCAAAAACTGAGATCAGAGAGTTTGAACAATTCATATTTCTCTCAAGACAATAAATTAGAGCCAATAACAGCAACGTCAATCCAGCAGTTCAGTTCTCTTTGAAACAGTCAATAATCCGGTGTATACATTATACATAAACATTAACACAGATATCAGCATGCTATACAGTAATGTAAGTGCCTAGCTATTTCTTTTTCACAATGCTCCCTTGCTGTAACTAGCTGAGTTGGTAACGGAATTTCCGCCGAATTCCGGTTTTTAGGGTTGTTTTGTTTCACGCCGAAATTGCAAAGTTACTCTGCAGTAATTAATTCATAATATAACAGATAAATCATCCTTCATGTATATCTAAATAATCAACACCAAACCTGTAACGAATTCTTCTTGTTCTTCTTATTGAATTTTCTCGAACAAAATTTGACGGGTCAAAACAAATTCTAGCATGTGCCCGGAAGTAAACAAGAAAGACACGGACTGAATCCATTGGTTGCGATAGTAACATGAAAAATAAACATAAACGAAGGAATGACAAATATTTGGCGTGAAAATATAAAATGGATTTTGAGAATAAAATCTGTGTGTTTGTTAAATTACTACATCAATATCACTGTTAGTAAATAAAGGTTCAGCAGTTAATATTTAATTCACTTCCGGTAGGGAATCCGGGAATTTTGTATTGCCTGAGGTTGTTTATATTTTGATGATCTTTGTGATCAAGTTATCAAAAACCACTAGAAGTATGCCGTCTTGATACAGTTATGCTAGTTTAAGTGCGGTAAGTTCTTTTGATTACTTCTTAATTTTATCCCTGACATATTGTAACGATTTTTGTGATTTCTCGCCATCAGTCTCAGACGCAGCCCATCAGACGTTAGTCTACCAGTCTACTGACGTTTACTGTCATTTTTGTCAGTAACTATATGCTTAGTACGGATCGACGTTGGAAAGTAGAGACAGACGACGACTTGGCGATTGATTTGGAACCCATAAAACCTGTGCAATCCTTCATAATATGATAATAGAAAATTATTTGTTTTAACTGTTTAATTACTAGATTATTCTACAATAATTATTGTGAAATTCACAATAGACTGTAGCCTAGGAACAATATAAAACTTCTCCAACAGGCAAATCTGACTACTAAGTATACAAAGGTCTTCCTAAAGACCTGAATCTGACATCAGATTACTGCCATAGACAGATAGAGAAGGCTGATTTTATGAGTTTACCATTGCTTGTGGTTTCCATTGAAACACTGGCCAGTGATTTGTCATGGCATGGTGATAATGATGAACTTACAAGTCATTGTGTTTACTTAAAATCACCCATGCATACCTGATACTATTTTGATCAATAGGGGCCACAAGTAAATATGAATACAGGTAAACGTTCTTTACTTCACACCTGACTACATTTCACACCCCAGCTGGTTATGCATTGAAAAGAAAATTTGGGAAATCGATAAATCCTGAGTGTTCCAAGTGTCACTGTATCAAGAATTTTGAACGGAATTTGCTGATTAAACAAATAGGGAAAAGAATCAAGAGAGACAACTACTCTAAATTTGGACCAGACAACAAGTGGCTAACAACAGGATTCAACCTGTCCCTGCAGCTACTACTGTGTTGGGTGCCATCACACTAAGGACTGAAGACATACAGAACATCTATGTATTACAAGGGAAGGCTAAAACATGCTCAACACCTTCTGGAACGGTAGATGCCAGCGATGACCTCAGAGAGTGCTCAAAGATGCCAGCGATGACCTCAGAGAGTGCTCAATACGATCTGGTCTGCATGACAAATTCATCATCCACACTTTATCAAGTTGCCTTGCATCAACAAGCCATCAAAGACAGCATTTCACACTGCTGGTTCATGTGGGCACACAGCATTCTGCTATACTGCAATTTAATTTCAGAGTAGAACATCCTAGGAAACACATGTACAGTCCTCAGAAGAATCCTAGTGAAAAACTAAATAATGTTGTTTCTCACATGTGGCTTTTAAAGTAAACTACTAGACAAAGCCTGATCAAAATCATCACTACATAAAAGCCAATTTTCTGTTGACCAATGATAGATATATTTCATTTATGTGATAGCATTAGGGTAAATTCCTATATAGACTAGCTAGTGATCTGGGGAACACTGAAAGAGCTAGTTTTTATCTTAGGTATTTGTATGTAGTGGTCAATGCACTGAATGGAGGCTCAATGAAAATTTATCTGGCCCTCAACATATGTCGTAAATAATTAACTAAAAACTGTTACCTCTAAATAGCCTGAAGACAATTTTCTTTTTATTTAATTCCCATGAGTGTAATGAAAATTCTTGGAAACATTCCTAGGAAAGACTAGTCTTGCCTCAACCTTTACACTGTTCAACAATTGTTCTCCAGTAAAGGAAAAAAACCTTTGCTACCTGATACAGATTTTTTTTTACTATGGCGCTACATGATTTTACTATGGCGGGTAGACATTTTACTATGGCGCTGCTCCATAGTAAAACAGCCCGTGGTGATCACTGATACTATACATCCTCCAACATCTAACGACAACATTTGACGCATTCCCTTATATATCCTCAATGACTACATATGACGCCTCATATTCCTCATCATTTGTGTTTGGAATTTCCCTAATTTAGTGATGCCAATTATGTATTTGACGGATTAAAGCACTGTTAACACTTTCCCATGTTCCCTTTTTGAATAAATTACCTTTATTCAACATAAAAATAAACTTCATATGTAGTTTCCCCTTGGTCACTTGTTGTGCTCATTCAATTTTGAGTCTGATCGAGAAAACAAAATGGCTAACAGACAGCCATCTTGGGTTTTAACAGTTGAAGATTGCTATCGCTATTTCTTGAGGAAGTAATAGAGGAATATTTCTCCCAACTTCACACGTAGGTTCCACTTGTTCACTAGTTGTGCCCATTCAAAAAAATTAGCCGACAGGCACTAGTCAGAAATCTTGGATTTTGACAATTGATGTTTGTTAGTGATTTTAAGGATAACTTCACATGTATACCGGTATATATGTTCCCCTTGGTCCCTATAGTTGTGCCCATTACATTTAGAGTTTTTGATTTTGACACTTGAAGTTAATTATCACTATTTCACAGAAAGTTCTTTAGATTGTATATGAAATTGAAGGTTTTTGTTGTTATCAGATTATTAAGAGGAAAAAAGGGAAAAGTAGAGAAAAGATCAGGCTTACATAGAACCAATAAAGATCGTTCAATGGCAGGGATCTCGGATCTGGACTCTCTTGTAATGCTAAACGTGACACAATAAGAAAGGTAAAGAGTTGCTTATTTTCATATATAATAATGTTAAGGCAAGGTGAAGTCTGAAAACACTTTGAAATACAGACTTGTTTAAATAAAGGATAGCTATATTATAAATAAACTCTGTAATTATTGGTAAGTTTTGTTTACTTTCAGGGCTGCACATAAACAATATGGCAACTACAGGTCAAGGTTATCTACCATACTTTGAGTCCCGATATTATGATAAGCTGGGAATCTTCACTAGACATGAAAAAGATAACAGTACAGAAGATTTTGATCCAGATGAAGATGCTTGTGATGAGAGGATTCAAGATTTAAGCAGTTCAGAAATAAAAAAGCTAGGGAAAGGGACGACGTTAATGGAACCAAGCACCCCGAGACTGATAACAGGTATGTTTACAAACTAATTAGGATTATTTTAATTAGCCTTTACAGGTTTGGGACATGTTCTCATATAATGTAATGTTCTTGATATCAACATGATGGCAACAAGAGAAATTCAATTTTTTGAAGAGGTCATCTGACCGACTATACCTTTGTATTACATCTGTCATCATGTGCCTTTCTCTGTACATAAACTTAACACTTCAAGGTTCTTCTCTAGTTCCATCTGCAAAATTTAGCACAAACTTATGAGAAATGATTCTGAGATGGTACTGATTAAAGGTTATTTTTTGTCTCCATCTGAAATCCAAGATGACCACCATCTAGTTTCCAAGGGTAATATCCATGAGATGTCTGTCATCCCCTGTCAAGTTTCCTGAGGTAATATCCATGAGATGTCTGTCATCCCCGATAAGGTTCCTAGGGTAATATCCATGAGATGTCTGTCATCCCCTGTCAAGGTTCCAAGGGTAATATCCATGAGATGTCTGTCATCCCTTGTCAAGGTTCCTAGGGTAATATCCATGAGATGTCTGTCATCCCCTGTCAAGGTTCCTAGGGTAATATCCATGAGATGTCTGTCATCCTCTGTCAAGTTTCCTAGGGTAATATCCATGAGATGTCTGTCATCCCCTGATAAGGTTCCTAGTGTAATATCCATGAGATGTCTGTCATCCCCTGTCAAGGTTCCTAGGGTAATATCCATGAGATATCTGTCATCCCCTGTCAAGTTTCCTAGGGTAATATCCATGAGATGTCTGTCATCCCCTGTCAAGGTTCCTAGGGTAATATCCATGAAATGTCTGTCATCCCCTGATAAGGTTCCTAGAGTAATATCCATGAGATGTCTGTCATCCCCTGTCAAGGTTCCTAGGGTAATATCCATGTGATGTCTGTCATCCTCTGTCAAGGTTCCTAGGGTAATATCCATGAAATGTCTGTCATCCTCTGTCAAGGTTCCAAGGGTAATATCCATGAGATGTCTGTCATCCCCTGTCAAGGTTCCTAGGGTAATATCCATGAGATGTCTGTCATCCCCGATAAGTTTCCTAGGGTAATATCCATGAGATGTCTGTCATCCCTGATAAGGTTCCTAGGGTAATATCCATGATATGTCTGTCATCCCCTGATAAGGTTCCTAGGGTAATATCCATGATATGTCTGTCATCCCCTGTCAAGGTTCCTAGGGTAATATCCATGAGATGTCTGTCATCCCCTGTCAAGGTTCCTAGGGTAATATCCATGATATGTCTGTCATCCCCTGATAAGGTTCCTAGGGTAATATCCATGATATGTCTGTCATCCCCTGTCAAGGTTCCTAGGGTAATATCCATGAGATGTCTGTCATCCCCTGTCAAGGTTCCTAGGGTAATATCCATGAGATGTCTGTCATCCCCTGTCAAGTTTCCTGAGGTAATATCCATGAGATATTTTGAGTGGGTGCAAATCATCATTTTGAATATGGTTGTGAGTAAATATAATTCAGTGTACTTATATCCTAGCAATGGTTTGAGGTGATTTGTTTTAATACAAGTGTTTACACTTTACTCATTGCTCTGTCTTTCTGGGGTTTGTTTTCTAAGAAACAAAACAACAAATCACATTGTTTGGAACAATAATTTGCATTGTGTTCTGTTTGCCAAACACAATCAATAGGGATGTGTAGAGTACAAATAGGTCTTGGATGAAATAACTTTTATTTATTAGCCATTGGAAATGTTGAAAATACTGTAATAATATGTTTTTCATAGGAACTCTTTACAATCCAATTGGTAAAAAACGATGGGACATAAAGGCTCGACTTCACCTTGACAACCCGTGGTGGATGGTACACATATTGAGGACTGATACCTACAAAGGTTACATCGTACCCACAGGACAAAATGCTGTATCCTACAAACTTATCCGAGATGAAAGCCTGGTCAAACAACATAAACTCGTTGAGATATTGTTAACAGATCCCCTACAAGATAACAGTGCAGCCCTGAACAAGTTTGAACAGTTTGTACAGTAAGTTATAAACATGTCACTATTATTCTCTGGTCAACATGTTTTCAGTGAAATCTTCATCCTGCAGATAATGACCAGTTATTTGTTAGAAGTACAGTTTTAAACTTTAAAATGTGGTATCCTCCTGAGACCTAGAAGACAAACTTTTTCCTTACGACACTGAATGGATGTTAGTTCTTTGGGGATCTCCCCACTTTAAGTTTTAAACTTTAGTTTGACATAAATTCATTTTATAAATTTGTGTTTGAAATTCCAATAAGGGAAGGAAATTTTATGAAATTTTTTTCCTAACTTCAGTAATATAAGATTTTAAGATTCCCCGGATATTTTACTATATAACAACCCTCTGTTTAGCGACAACCTGTCTAATGTGACTAACAACCAGTGATTTTGAAACGGCAGTCGCGCGTTTGTTTTCTATAGCAACCAATTTCTGTCAGCTATCTTCTGCTCTCAGCAGTCATCCCTCATAAAATTCCAGGAAAATTCAGATACATTGACTCTGGCCTGATGATATAAACAAAAGACCCCACAACACTGGCCTGATTATATAAACAAAAGACCCCTACCACCTGTTAGCCTATAATTACCGTAGCTGCCCTGGCCTGGGACTCGGAGAGAGAGGAGTCGGGTCACCATGCGTGTCGCTTGTGTTACATTACAACTGTGCATAGGTGGCTTCATTTGACACGGTCAGTTAATTTTGTGATGACAACTAGGATACATCACTTCAAGAACAAACACTGGTCATATCTGTTAATAAGATTTATTCACATGAAAGCCAATAATGCCTTTCTTAATCGTAGCTGTCAGTACAAGCGTTTGTACTGCCGCCATCTTTAATTAGTCAATACTAATAAAAAGTCGTGTACTGACACAAATATCCGGATTTCAAATTGGGTCAGAAAAAAAAATCTTTTGGTTATAAGAAGTTAGTTTATGTCACAAAATAATTAGAAGTAACACAAACATAATTGATTACTTATTGTGTATTTTTTTCTATTCAAGAGAGAAAGGGAGATAATTTGATAAATACATTTAGTAATATTTCAGAACAAAATATAAAAGAAAAAGTTCCTTTTGTATCCCTTAGACCATTTTGAGTTATGTTTTGTCTAGGACTCCACAAAATCATATTTTATTCTTTTGATAAAGATTTTACCCTTCAGATTTATAAAAGAATATATTTATATATATAAAAGTGTATGCATTGATTTGACTTCTGAAAATGTTAAAACTTACTGGTCTACTGAATTCCTTGTTCAATGACAAGTTATTTAAGACAGTCACACGTTAATTGGTTGGTGCGATCACTTTGACCTGTCTATAGTGACCGTTTTTCTGCCTCCCCTTGGGCGGTCTTTATAGACAGGTTTGACTGTACCTAAATCCGTGTAAGAAGGTAGACCTTGTGCTATTTTGGTAGGAAGAGGGACAGCAATTGAAATGGTTTTTACTGTTTCTATATTTTCCTGACATTAATTTGAAACCATTTAACTTACCCGCAGACTGAAACACGAGGAACTGCGACTAGATGTACCTCACTTGTTGAACCTGTTACAAAATTTTGAGGATTACCTACAAGACGAGGACAAGGGTATTGTCTCCCAGATCACAAAGAGGCTCACAGGATTTGGTATGTATGGAAATGAAGCTAAATCATTAGGAAATTAACGCTGTAATAGATTTATTTTTATTGGGTTAAAATTTGAGATAATCTGGATTACATCTACACTGCTAAGATATCATTTAGTGGCAGTGGATTAAAATAGGAACCTACAATTTCTTCATCACGCTTTTAATTTAGTTTTTTAAACGAACATTAATGTTCGGTTATTGTGATCAAGAACTGGACTGAGAAATATAACCATATATGGTAGCCACATTCACCAATACGCCATCTACTGTCTGTTTCAATGAAATATGGCTGCCCCCATTGCCTTACGCTTCAAATAATTTACTTGCAAAAACATCTTCGTTTTATATAGTAGTTTTACCGAAAAGGTTGAAATGTATTCAGTAGGTGTTTTCAAGATGCATACGATTTGAGAAATGCATAACTCTAGCGAAATGAAAAGACTAAATGAACCTGAACTTTGCGAATAACTCCGGTCCAGGTCAATATATTTATGTAAACAACTATTGCGCAGGCGCATTCGTCTCCGGATGTTTAGAAAGTTTTGCTCTTCTGTGTTCTTTCCAAAACGGCTGACATTATAGCATAGGTCTGCAAATGTGTCCGCGATTTACTTAAATGTGTAATATATATATTCTAGAATGTTACATCATTATCAACTAGGTGTGTATTTCTATAATTTAGAGAAAGAAATATATCAATGACGGCATACGAGACGATACATTGTATCATACTATACTGTAGTTACTGTACGTGTTTGCGAGAAAGAACTGTACATATGTACAGGCTTACAATTAGGTGGCATTTGTGGTCAGGGTGACTGGTCATAGCGTTAAAATTGTCATCGATTTCCATATACCATTTTCCTTTGACGAAAATGACCCAATAAATCAAATGCAAATGATAATATCTTGCTATGTGCACGGGATTGCTTGTTGTAGGCGATACTTGGAACGTATTTACTGTTGTAAGGGAGGTAACTGCAAGATTTACGGAAATCAAAAATAAACCAATTTGATTGGTCGATTCTTCCATGACTTTGGCAATGGGTTTACAATCGAAGTGACAGATAACTACGGCAATATTCAGATGATATCAACAATAACATTTTTGGATACGTGTGGTTGGCAGTTGTTGTCATGTTTAAAATGAACAATTATATAGCTTGTTTTTATTTCGGCAAAGACGAGAATATTTACTGAAACGGACCACACGTGAAGCAGACTTGGAAATACCGAAACGAAGAAAAATCGGGCTTAATTATAATATAAATTGGCATTATTTTCAGAGGATTGACCAAAATATATGTTCTGCAATGCCTGATTGTATCATATATAAAATATTAGAGGTTTATTTGACCGAATTTTAAATTAATTATTCATTTGCGAATCGCGGCCCGATTGTCGTTGGAGTTGAATTACCGAAATGGCCGATAGTCGACCCAAAATCGATATTTTTACGAGAATTTTTGTTTTCTTTTACATGAAAGTATTTTGAAATAATTTGCAAAATACCGAATTCACGACCAAATTTTCGATTGCAACGAACTTCTGTGACGGTGTTAAGTTCATGTTAAGTTATATCTGATTAAAATCCAAAATCAGCTGTTACATGGCTACGTTTACTATGCACTACGTCTACTAGGTATTTTTTTTTAAAGACGGAAATCCGGATTATCTAAAAACAAATGCAAAAATACTTGTGATATTCACTTAATTTGATATTCAGTCGTTAATTGTTATCTGTAGTTTGATAACTTCTGATATTTTGTGATCGATACTCTATATAATATTGCTGTGGAACTTGTGTTATTTTTCAAACAAATTCATTTTAATAATTTGTTAATTTAGAATTTTCATCAAGTCATAATCAAGACACCATACTTCAAACACAGAGTAATCGATGAATTGATAAACTGAAAATTTAAGTCAAGCAAATGAGTTAATATTTACCTTAAATATTTTTTCAATATACAACAAATGTTCAGATGACTATTTGTGCCATGCTGTTACAAGATTTCAGTTACAATTCTAAAATTGAATTAGTATGTAAATATATGTTATCCTGTCAATATCCACAAAGCGAGTGTAGTCTACTGTACTCAAAGTCATGCCAGTAGATAGCGGTACATATACTTTCTGCTTACATCTAGTGCTTACTTGTGTGAACTATTAATCAATAACAAAATGGTTCATATATTTCTATATATGACTTCACAAATTATGTGGTGTCTGAAGATCTGAATGAAGTGAATAAACGATGTATTAAATTATTTTTATGAAATATTCAAGTCACAGATCATTCTCTTTTTTAAAATATTGATTTCAGGTCCATTTTGGTAATTCAAATATGACGGCAATCAGGCCTCGAATGGCGAATGATTACAAACATTTTAAATACGTCTCGGTCAAATAAACCCCTAATATTTTACATATGATTAATTTTGACATTGGAGAACATATAATTGTGTCCATTCTCTAATATAAGCACTGGTAGAAAGTACAGAATAGAGCTTGATAAATATATAATCAAAATTACTAATTACCCCGGTAAATATAACATTTTACGTAAACCTCCCATGACTGATGGTGAACTTAAACTTGCAAATCTCCTGTGTCATTCCAATTTTGATATGTGTAAATATATACACGAACGGTATATATATAGATATAGATATGGAATTATTCACAAATTTGCATACAGTTATGGAATCTTATAACACCCCAAAAACTGTTCTCTCCACATAAAGGATGTGATTTGTGCAATTACATTGCTGAACTGTGTGGTTCACTATGATTGGATGGTCAACATTGGAAAGGGACAATAAATAGGGAATGTGTCATCCCATCGAATGGACTGTAACCTTTATCAGTTTGAAGTTGAAAATGAAGGTTGAAGTTTTCTTTTCCTGTTTGCTGAATTATTTGATGAAGATAGTCTTTATATGGTTGTTATTCTTTATCACATTGTGTACAATGCTGTAATTATAAATAAGTATATCTTCTCATATAAAGATTTAATAACATCAAATGATTCCTGAACAAAAGGAGTCGAAGTTTTTTGTTTTGAAGTACCATACATGCTTGAGTACAGTTTCAATAGGATACATTCCTTATCCGGGCCTTGATTAGCAGCTCTGGTTTTGGTTTTCAGTAGTTCTTTATGTGTGTTTCATCATATTAAGTTGAAATATGCTAAACTAACGATGGAACTAGCCTAAATTTAGTGCATATTAGAAGTTGGCATCAATAAGGTCACAGAGTCCTGGCTGTATTATAACTGATGATGGCTTCCCGAAAGAAAGAAGACATATTTTATTTTCATCCATCCAAGATAGATCAATAAACTTCCAATTTCAATCAGGACCTTACAGAAATATGCATGTGTTCAATCATATCAGAACAGCTGCAAACATTTCAAATAATTGGCAATTAATTCCTAAACCAATATCAGTAAATTTATCGACTTTAAACTTAGAAGATTACTGATTTTGCATTAAACAATAATGTTCGTTTACAGTACTTCCAGTACTTTGATTCTCAATTTCGAATTGGGAATTCTTTTTATTAAAAGCATCGTCCCAAAATTGGAGGGAAAGACACTGTCAGATGAGATGTCTGTTCTCTATTGATAAATAATAACATATATCCACCCTTTTTACAATACAGTAAAACCTCGTTTTATTGCCACCTTCTGTTCTCCGCGATTTTGGCGATATAACGAGTTTGTCAGTATATCGGGTTTGCCGCTCAAACCCAAGTTTGCTGTCCAAACACTATGACTAGTGCTTCCCTAACAACTGTAGACTTTGAAAATCAAAATATAATTAATTCATATCAAAATATTGCATCAAATTTTACATATACATGTATATGCTTTGATAAGAAATAAATATTAATTTTAATTATTTCCCCGAGAATGTCATCGTAATTTGCATCACATGATCTAGTAATCGTAACATGATTTTCACCATTACCTCGTTTAACTGTGTGCATGTTCTACCGGGCGCCAAAAAATGTTCAATTGTCGTCTGTTTTGCCAACAACCGACAAACTGACAAAGCAAACTGTTGAAGAGATAAACAGTAAAACATTTCTCAATTTCTGATTCAGCTGTAGAATGCTTGTGTTCTAGAAATTTGACAAAGTTTCATCAATAACTCGCGCGAGTAATGTTTTTAGATATTTGTCCGGGTTTCCGGTTACTGTTAACGTTGCGTCATCACGTGGTACGATACCTCTGTGTATCCGACATCTTACTGTTGTCTCTGGAGTAATAGAGTCCCATAATATTTTAACAAAGTGTGGAACGGTATCACAAAAGTGAGTTTTATTCATCATAACTTACGAAACTTACCTAAAGAAATACCACAAAGCACTAGCTATGGTTCATTGATTTCATGTGTGTACACGCGCTCGCGGTGTGTACAGCTAATTATCTGTCAGTTGGCAGTCAGTCACGTCACAATAACATATAAACACGTCCTTCTGGACTCAATTTGGCAGTATTAACGAGGTCAATATGATATTATTTTACTGTTTGTTCTTGAAATATGATGGCGGTATGCGAGTTTGGCGGTAAAACAGGCGATTAGCGTGGTAGGAAATCTGTTCTGAATGAATTCATGGCGATAACTCCGATAAGCGAGTTTGGCGGTATAACGGGTGGCAATATAACAGGGTTTTACTGTACTTACAACAAGCTGGAGGTGTGGTCAACACCACAATGGTGATAGTTCGGATTACAGAGGTGTGTATGATTAACAATACCTTATTAGTTAGCTTCCTTAACACATTTAGGTGTCTACTGGCTAGATTAACTGGTCATGGCCATTCATGCCCAATACTGTTGACACTGCCCCTCTTCCTCATTTTGACACTGATCATGGCCATTCATGCCTAATTCTGTTGTCACTGCCCCTCTTCCTCATTTTGAGACTGGTCATGGCCATTCATGCCCAATATTGTTGACACTGCCCTCTTTCTCATTATGGGGCCGCGGTGGCCGAGTGGTCAAGGTGTCCCGACACTTTATCACTAGCCCTGCACCTCTGGGTTGCGAGTTTGAAACCTACGTGGGGGCAGTTGCCAGGTACTGGCACGTCCTTAAATGACCCTGGATGTTAATAGGACGTTAAAGAAAATAAACCAAACTTTCTCATTTTGAGACTGGTCATGGCAATTCTTGCCCAATACTGGTGACACTGCCCCTCTTTCTCATTTCTCAGTATTAACTTGATTAAAAAGGGAGAAATCCAGAATTAGATGATATCACTAAATCAGGACAAAATAAACTTTGTTTATTACAGAAGGGAAGATGATAAAAAGAGCACAGGAATATCCGGAGCTGTTCCGTTACCTTCCACAACTAGTGCCACATCACTTCCTGCCCATTATAAACACAAACAATGAGGAGATGTTACAGAGGCTGGACTTTGCCTTGAAGGAAGAACCATGGGTGTTTGCATTCAAAAGGGTATAGTCAACTGATGATTGTTCATCATATTTTTTTTATTTTTTTGTGCCACATGTTTATGTCTGAAATCTTTTTTTACTAATTATAATATCCCCATTGATCACAAAAAAAAATCTCATTGACACAATATGATCTTATCTGTAAGGTTTTTATACCCCTGCAACGAAGTTAGGGGGGTATACTGGAATCAGGTTGTCTGTCCGTCCGTCCGTCCGTCTGTCTGTAGACACGTTTTGTCCGGACATGGGCCAATTCCAATAAAACTTCACACACATATTAATGATCATGTTTAGATGTGCATGCCACTTTCTTTTTCTCAAAATTATGGTTGCTATGGCAACTGGTCACTATAAACAGGTTTTCCGATAAGAACCATAACTTTAAGTTTGTCTGGACAACTCCTCCTAAACCGAAGGGCCGATTTCAATGAAACTTCACACAAATATAGAGGACCATGTGTAGATGTGCATGCCACTTTCTTTTTCTCAAAATTATGCTTGCTATACCCCCGTATTTGCGGAGTGATTCCCCTTTGATGATTTTACTTGTCCGGACCATAACTCCAATACTACCCGACCCAGGCTCTTCATACTTGACACAAATATACATCTTGATGAACCGGAGTGTCGCATACCAAAATCATGCCCCTTACCCCCTTATTTGTGGAGTTATTCCCCTTTGATGATTTTACTTATCCGGACCATAACTTCAATACTACCCGACCCACAGGGGCTTGGCACGATTTTCCAAATGATAGTCTATATATATATGTATATAGTATCAAGGGTAGTAACTACAAAGAGGGGAAAGACCAACGTATTTAAAAAAAAAAAAATTGTCGTATTCTGCGGGTCAAAAATCTTAGTGACACATACATTACCTTAAAGAGAAATGTTTTATCTTTCCAATGAGTGTTCGATGAACAAAATTGGCCAAGTATTATCCAAGTTATGACCTGACGAATTCGGAAATAAATGCTGAAATGGCTAGGTCGGAATCTCCCTGTCCGGTTGAATAGTCGCCTCGCCTCTAATGGGTACCTCAATAACCATTCAGAAATCGAAAAATCGACGCTTGCAGCGGTATACAGTAACCATAACTATGTCAATATAGGATGTCGGTTGGTTATGTTATCCGTCATGTGCCGTAGCCAATTCCATATTACATCACCGAGCTTACCGTCTTCAAAAAGAACGGCCATCTTTCCCTAACCTTTCGTGACTTTGTTTATGTCGTCACAGTGGTCCTACAGCCAAGAAGCGTTCCGAATGAAGGGAACGATGGCCGTTCTTTTTGAAGACGGTAAGCTCGGTGATGTAATATGGAATTGGCTACGGCACATGACGGATAACATAACCAACCGACATCCTATATTGACATAGTTATGGTTACTGTATACCGCTGCAAGCGTCGATTTTTCGATTTCTGAATGGTTATTGAGGTACCCATTAGAGGCGAGGCGACTATTCAACCACAGGCGTCTGAAGTTCTGACAGTAAACTGAGATATAATACCATAGAAAAAATAAGAGTATCTACTATAAAAAAAGATACTCTTATTTTTCTATGGTATTATATCTCAGTTTACTGTCAGAACTTCAGACGCCTGTGATTCAACCGGACAGGGAGATTCCGACCTAGCCATTTCAGCATTTATTTCCGAATTCGTCAGGTCATAACTTGGATAATACTTGGCCAATTTTGTTCATCGAACACTCATTGGAAAGATAAAACATTTCTCTTTAAGGTAATGTATGTGTCACTAAGATTTTTGACCCGCAGAATACGACAAATTTTTTTTTTTTTAAATACGTTGGTCTTTCCCCTCTTTGTAGTTACTACCCTTGATACTATATACATATATATATAGACTATCATTTGGAAAATCGTGCCAAGCCCCTGTGACCCGACCCAGGCTCTGTATATTCTGTATATAAACATGTGAACTAATTGTTGTGTTGTTGTGTCTAAACCAAGGTTTCCCATATTTGCAACAAAAAATATATACATCTCATCATTTAAAGTTGCCCTTCGGTTTCAACTACACACCATTATGTGTATCAATATCTCCTTCCAACTTTCAACAATGATACTTCATTTTAAATCATTACAACCTGTGAAACTACCCCCTTCCAAGTGTCAAATATTGCGGCGGGCGTATGTTGTGGCCCTCCAATTCCCTTGTACTGATTATGAATTGTGAAGACAGTTTCTAAATTGCCAGTAATTTCTTATACTGATTCTAATTGTGGGGAGAATTCCTAAATTGCCATGACTATATTTTTATACTGATTATGAATTGTGGGGACAGTTTCTAAATTGCCAGGATTTATTTTTCCCTGTTTATGAATTGTGGGTAGAGTATTTTGATTGTCTTGATTTTTTTCCTGATTATGAATTTTGGGGACCTTCTGTAATTAGGATGAACTGATTGATGTCAGAGAGGATAATGAATTGTTGTTCTCCTTGAACAGGTTCTAGTAAAAGAGTACAATGTAATGGGGATTGAGGTGAGTAAGGAGGTACTCAGAAAATGTGGAATCTTGTCAAAAATACCACAGCTATACCAGGAAGCCATTGAATTGTACACTTATGTAAAAAATGAAACAAATGCACACGGCCATACCTGTCTACATCTGAACTCTAACTACCATGATGACAAGCTTGGACACATAAACATGGAGAGGAACCAGGGAGAAGTATTGCGCTATCTGTACAACAAAGAGATACTGGTCAGGGAGAGGATGGGAGGTAAAGTGTGGACATTTCCTCAAGACCTGTGGAAGAGTGAGGTGAATATCGCTAAAGGTCTCAACCATTTGTTTCAACAACATATCTACAACCCGGAAATATTGGATATCGACATTAAAAACAAGTAAGTTATCTGTGTACCATGGTGGAGACTTCCATTATTTGCAAATCAGACAACATAATAAAGAAATTGATTAGATGTACTACCAGTATCAATAAGGTTGAGATATTGGTTACCAGTATCAACAAGGTTGAGATATTGGTTACCAGTATCAACAAGGCTGAGATATTGGTTACCAGTATCAACAAGGCTGAGATATTGGTTACCAGTATCAATAAGGCTGAGATATTGGTTACCAGTATCAACAAGGCTGAGATATTGGTTACCAGTATCAACAAGGCTGAGATATTGGTTACCAGTATCAACAAGGCTGAGATATTGGTAACCAGTATCAGCAAGGTTGAGATATTGGTTACCAGTATCAACAAGGTTGAGATATTGGTAACCAGTATCAACAGGGTTGAGATATTGGTTACCAGTATCAACAAGGTTGAGATATTGGTAACCAGTATCAACAAGGTTGAGATATTGGTTACCAGTATCAATAAGGTTGAGATATTAGTTACCAGTAACAACAAGGCTGAGATATTAGTTACCAGTATCAACAAGGCTGACATATTGGTTACCAGTATCAATAAGGCTGAGATATTGGTTACCAGTATAAGTAAGGCTGAGATATTCGTTACCATCATTAATTCATGTCTATCTATGCAAACACATTATGATTACAGCAAAAAATTAGTTGTCATCAATAAATAGCAAAATTGTGTGATGAAAATTGATCAAAATATTATTTTTTTTTTCTTGGTAGTCCAAATTTTGACAAGATACGTACAGATGTGAATCAGGTGAAGGCTGCAGAATTCATCAAGAATTATCCTGTGGTCGTCATATCTGGTAAAGGAGGTTGTGGTAAAACAACAGTTGTCACCCAGGTGATATCAGAAGCGTGAGTAGCTCATCACAGATTCCTTCTGTTCCTCTGTAAAGTTGACAGCCTATTAAAGATGCATGCAACATATGCTGTAGGTTTATTGAGTTTATTGAAGGCTATTGTCATTAACTTATTTCATTTGTTCACAACCATCCACTATGGTCTTGTACAGTTTTGCCTGGTTCACTATAAACACAATTTTGACATCCTAACTCTACTGATTGTCAAGAAATTTCATAATTTGTTTGAAATCGTCCATTCTTCTATGAGCTTCTTTCAACCAATCAGGGGCAAAAATTAGGTGACTTACTTTAGATAAAATGTTGACATCCTATCTCTACCAACTACATTATTAATCTGATTGTCATAAAACTTAATACCTTTGCTGCGTTTCCTATTATTCCTGGAGGAAGAGGATTGGTATTGTCTGGGATGCATTGTTAATTATCTTTCTACCTGATATTATATGTACAGGTACAGTAACGTTGGTGACTATCCAATCATCCTGTATACCGCCCCGACCGGAAAGGCTGCCAAGCTGCTGGGACGGAAAGCAGGCACTGATGGCTTCACACTACACCAGATCATTTACAGTTACCGTTTCTATTTGAAAATGAAGTCAGAGTTACCCTGGAAGTTCTCTAATGCTGAGGTACTTGTTGTTGATGAGTGCAGTATGGTGGCCGTTCATACCTTCGCCACCTTACTGGACATCCTACTGAGGAACTCCAATCTCAGTCGAGTGATATTCCTAGGAGATGTACGACAGCTGCCATCTGTCCAACCCGGAAATTTCCTGGAGGACATTTTTGAAACTTTCAAGTGGAACCCTGGAAATGGTATTGAACTGGAAACCAACCACAGGGCTGAATCAGAATTAATTGTCAACAATGCTACAAAGATCTCTACTAGAAGGATGCCACAATTTGATGATAAGTGGAATTATAGACTTTATCCAGTGTTGCCGAACAAACAAAACCCAGAACAGAAGGAGTATGAAAATGATAATTTCAAAAAAGGTAATAAAGATAGACACAATCATTTTTTCTTACCCTAGATAGGCTTTTTTCTTACCCTAGATAGGCTTTTTTCTTACCCTAGATAGGCTTTTTTCTTACCCTAGATAGGCGTATCCACACTTTCACTAGTATATGATTTCCTTATTTCAACCCTGGGGTTGAGTCGAGGAGAATCCCCACTCACAACAAATACATGACATCACAGGAACAGCACAATGTCATCACATCAACATTTCAGTCAAATTACATCGGCAATGTCGAGCATTTATCCAAACATCAATAACAAATACAAGAGGACCTCAAGTAAGAGGATGATCACAATTTGCTAAAATCCTACTTTTTGACAGATATCGGTCATATTCTATTTGCCTTTTTTGGAACAAGGAAATCAAAATGTTATTAAGGGGAAAATGTCCCCTTGGAACCTTGACCCAAAATTTGCAAATACTTGCAATAAGTCTTTCAATGAGAATATTTCCACAGATGTAAACTTCATAGAATTTCTAGCAAATGATAAAGGCCTTTGGGGCATCAGGTTTCATCATATTGTCAGAATAAATGCAATGAAAAATTATTCTTTCTTAGCAAGTTTACAATATTTGTTTTTACATTACAGTTTTAGAAAACATGCTCAGAAACCAGGAAAACATGCAAGACCACACCACCTCCCATGTCATCGCCTATAGAAGGTAAACTCTGGTAAAATACACAATCAGCTGGTTCAAACCACAGCTGCTCTGATGAATTGAAAATAGTCGAGATACATGTATCCATAGAATATGTTATAGGAATCGGACATCAGAAGCCTCTTTGTTCATATGGACAAACCAATTCGTCAATTTTTTATTGTAACATTTCAGGCATAAATCTTGACAGACCTGCGTATATAAATACAGATCTTGAAAGTCTTTGTAAAGTTAAGTTTGTTGAAAAGCAACATAAAATCACTAGGTTCATCATTATTTTATAAATGAACAACTCTGGTCCGACAGGTCCAACCATTTGTGCCATCATAAATGAAAACAGCCCAGGAGTTGGAGCTACTGCGGTTTATTGATTTCTATTTATAAATTACTCTAACGAGGCTCTGTATAGTCTTTGGTATTATCCTTTTGAAACTTACGGTTAACTCAATAACATATGTATGGATTTATGGGATACAGATCCCTTTTTTCGATACTTTCTTTCATAAGACTAATGTTTCCATTGTTGTCATATTTGAAACTTCAAATGCTCCTTGTCTGGTCCAATATCTGTAGGTCAGTAGCTTGGTCCAATATCTGTAGGTCAATAGCTTGGTCCATCTGTAGGTCAGTAACTTGGTCCATCTGTAAGTCAATAACTTGGTCCATCTGTATGTCAATAACTTGGTCCATCTGTAGGTCAATAACTTGGTCCCTCTGTAGGTCAATAACTTGGTCCATCTTTAGGTCAATAGCTTGGTCCAATATCTGTAGGTCAGTAACTTGGTCCATCTGTAGGTCAATAACCTGGTCCATCTGTAGGTCAGTACCTTGGTCCATCTGTAGGTCAGTAACTTGGTCCATCTGTAAGTCAATAACTTGGTCCATCTGTAGGTCAATAACTTGGTCCATCTGTAGGTGAATAGCTTGGTCCATCTGTAGGTCAATAACTTGGTCCATCTGTAGGTCAGTAACTTGGTCCATCTGTAGGTCAATAACTTGGTCCATCTGTAGGTCAATAACTTGGTCCATCTGTAGGTCAATAACTTGGTCCCTCTGTAGGTCAGTACCTTGGTCCATCTGTAGGTCAATAACTTGGTCCATCTGTAGGTCAATAACTTGGTCCATCTGTAGGTCAATAACTTGGTTCATCTGTAGGTCAGTAACTTGGTCCCTCTGTAGGTCAGTAACTTGGTCCATCTGTAGGTCAGTAACTTGGTCCATCTGTAGGTCAATAACTTGGTCCATCTGTAGGTCAGTAACTTGGTCCCTCTGTAGGTCAGTACCTTGGTCCCTCTGTAAGTCAATAACTTGGTCCATCAGTAGGTCAATAACTTGGTCCATCTGTAGGTCAGTAACTTGGTCCAATATCTGTAGGTCAGTAACTTGGTCCATCTGTAGGTCAGTAACTTGGTCCATCTGTAGGTCAGTGACTTGGTCCATCTGTAAGTCAGTAACTTGGTCCATCTGTAGGTCAGTAACTTGGTCCCTCTGTATGTCAATAACTTGGTCCATCTGTAGGTCAATAGCTTGGTCCATCTGTAGGTCAGTAACTTGGTCCATCTGTAAGTCAGTAACTTGGTCCATCTGTAGGTCAGTGACTTGGTCCATCTGTAGGTCAGTAACTTGGTCCATCTGTAGGTCAATAACTTGGTCCATCTGTAGGTCAGTAACTTGGTCCATCTGTAGATCAATAACTTGGTCCATCTGTAGGTCAATAACTTGGTCCATCTGTAGGTCAATAACTTGGTCCATCTGTAGGTCAATAACTTGGTCCATCTGTAGGTCAATAACTTGGTCCATCTGTAGGTCAATAACTTGGTCCCTCTGTAGGTCAGTAACTTGGTCCATCTGTAGGTCAGTAACTTGGTCCATCTGTAGGTCAGTAACTTGGTCCCTCTGTAGGTCAATAACTTGGTCCCTCTGTAGGTCAATAACTTGGTCCATCTGTAGGTCAATAACTTGGTCCATCTGTAGGTCAATAACTTGGTCCCTCTGTAGGTCAATAACTTGGTCCCTCTGTAGGTCAGTAACTTGGTCCATCTGTAGGTCAATAACTTGATCCATCTGTAGGTCAGTAACTTGGTCCATCTGTAAGAATATGTTGTACAGCTGTTTCTCAGAACCTAATTACAGGAACATTAAGAAGTGTTGTGTATGATGTAATTTTGATAGGGTAGAAAGTGGCCACAGAAGACATATTTACCTGTTTGTTACTGTTTTAGGAACTACATGTACTTACCGGTAGATTATGACTAAATGGTTTTACATTATCACTGTAGTTTCTTAGCCTCCACCAAATATCGGCAAGTCGGAAAAACAAAAAGTGAACTTTCTGTCCTAAATTATCTTTTATATTTGTTTTGTCAGAAACATGTGTAAGGTGATCAATCAGTTGGCTATGGAGTTTTACAACCCAGACCCTCAAGGAAGACCCAGGGAGATCAACAAGTTCAGAATCGGAGATAAAGTTGGCCTGTACAAGAATGGATGGGTAGACTTATTTAAGTGGGAGGGTGGTCAAACAGGATCTGTCGCTCCTGTCTTTGTGGAGGACTCTGACGATGACTTTATGCAACCCACCCAGCTACCGGCGGGTATAGAGACGCCCTGTAAGAAGATTAAAGCCAAAGGACTACCCTCAGAAGAGGAGTCATATATGTGTCACAGCCAAGAACCTGCCGGGAAGATGATGGAAGAGAGTGACCAGTCAGGGGCGTCACCATCACCAACAGATAAAAAAAAGGTTCAGAAGAGGATCAGACTTTATAATGGGGAAATATACTTCATCAGAGATGTGAGTTGTATGGAAAATAAGATTGCAATAATTGTAACATTTTAAAGATTTTAGAGATAAAGAGACATACTTTGTTAAAGATATAGGTAAATCTATTGTCAGTTTGTTAAAGATATAGGTAAATCTATTGTTAGTTTGTTAAAGATATAGGTAAATCTATTGTTAGTTTGTTAAAGATATAGGTAAATCTATTGTTAGTTTGTTAAAGATATAGGTAAATCTATTGTTAGTTCGTTAAAGATATAGGTAAATCTATCGTTAGTTTACCTGCCCTTATCCTTCGGTTTATCCGTTGCCAATCTGTTCTGCATCAATTTTTTTCATTCAAACAATTTTTCTCTGTTACCGAAATTCTATATTAAGATAGTTGAAGGGCTAGCAAATATATCAAATTGAATGAAAATGACCTATTTTAAAAGTGACATGGATTGAATGTAATATCAACAGCTTCTAAATAACAAAGAGGTCCAGGGTCATAATATCAGACGTGTTTAATGCATGAAAGACAAAGTATTGATTTGTATATTAATTCCCTTCATCTGTCAATACTTAGAATGGTTAAAGTTCAAAACCTGTTTTTCCCATTATTTTAAAAATTTACCTCTAAATCCCATATTGGACCCAAGGAGTCTGACCCTCAGTTTATGCAAAATTGAGTCCCCTTCACCCAGAATGCTGCATACCAAGTTGGATAAACTTTATCTGACCTTTGACTTTATGAAGCTGAAGCTTTGAAGGTTTCTTTAGAAAGTAATTTTTAAATTATAAGAGGTACCTAGAAACACCAAGTCTTGCACCCAAATATGAAGTGTATTGCTGCACACTGCAAGTACACCACATGTATAACGATTTGTTTTAATTTAGGAATTTTTACTTATATCAAACATTGGTTTCTACATGTTGTATTTTACTGCTGATATCGACTGTCACACTCGAGTTTTCCTTATTTTGTTACTATTGATGTGTTACTAGGATTATGAGCAAGAAGAAGAAGTTAAGAATGGAGCACATCGTCGGCGACGTTACCTTAAGCTGTCAGATGAAGACAGTGAATCACCAACCGAGTTCTATGCCCTGTACTCACAGTTAATGAGGGAATGTAAGATGACCCAGGCCTGGGCCAAGACCATACATACATTCCAGGTAAACGCTGTGTAATCACCAGGTAACATACTGTGTAATCACCAGGTAAACACTATAATCACCAGGTAAACACTGTGTAATCACCAGGTAACATACTGTAAATTACTTGTATTTGCGTGGGATTTAATTTCGTGTTAATACACAAGGAGCAACAATCACGAATTAAAATCCCTTGCGTAAGTAATTAGTATGAACATTTTACTACAAAGCGTAATGTTAAACACTACACAAAGGTGTCCAGGTAATTTAAGTCTTGTCATCTTCCAAAAAAAAAATGGTTGCCAAGCCATCGGTTACCGATATGGGAGTCTTGCAGAATCAATGTCACCAATAGGTAATCATTCATGAATTTAAAATAATTTCTAGATCAGCATTCGTGAAATCACATACACATGTATTCAGGAATATGTCTGAAGAGGTAGGTTTTTGAAATAAAGTGTTCATGAAGTCTTGTTCAAAATTGATTTACATTAGGATCACATGACAGGTCAAAATATACTACTGTACAATCACATGACAGGTAACATGGTCAAAATATACTACTGTACAATCACATGACAGGTAACATGGTCAAAATTTAGTACTGCACAGTCACATGACAGGTAACATGGTCAAAATACAGTACTGTACAATCACATGACAGGTAACATGGTCAAAATTTAGTACTGTACAGTCACATGACAGGTAACATGGTCAAAATATAGAACTGTATAAATCACATTCCAAGTAATATGCTGAAAGCTTATTTAATTCATTGAAGGTTTAAGGCAGAATTTTTATTGGACAATGTTAATAATGTGCTAATGTGATATTCTCATTTGACAATGGAGCCTGTATAATGATTATTAATGACATCGGTGGAAAATGATTGCCAATAATTGTAACATTTTAAAGATTTTAGAGATAAAGAGACATACTTTGTTAAAGATATAGGTAAATCTATTGTCAGTTTGTTAAAGATATAGGTAAATCTATTGTCAGTTTGTTAAAGATATAGGTAAATCTATTGTTAGTTTGTTAAAGATATAGGTAAATCTATTGTTAGTTTACCTGCCCTTATCCTTCGGTTTATCCGTTGCCAATCTGTTCTGCGTCAATTTTTTTCATTCAAACAATTTTTCTCTGTTACCGAAATTCTATATTAAGATAGTAGAAGGGCTAGCAAATATATCAAATTGAATAAAATTTACCTATTTTAAAAGTGACATGGGTTGAATGTAATATCAACAGCTTCTAAATAACAAAGAGGTCCAGGGTCATAATATCAGACGTGTTTAATGCATGAAAGACAAAGTATTGATTTGTATATTGATTCCCTTCATCTGTCAATACTTAGAATGGTTAAAGTTCAAAACCCGTTTTTCCCATTATTTTAAAAATTTACCTCTAAATCCCATATTGGACCCAAGCAGTCCGACCCTCAGTTTATGCAAAATTGAGTCCCCTTCACCCAGAATGCTGCATACCAAATTGGATAAACTTTATCTGACCTTTGACTTTATGAAGCTGAAGCTTTGAACGTTTCTTAAGAAAGTAATTTTTAACGTCAGGATGCCTTTGGCACCTGCTGTTATAGTCGTGGTGGGAAAATTTTGCTAGTGACATTTTTCTTTCCGGCTAACAACTTCCTGTTTCTGTCATACAAATGATATACATCTGCAGCCTAATATAGTTCCTATTTTGATAGCAATTATTGACACGATTTAACTGATGGTTCCCATGTTTACTGCAATTATTTAAAATGAAATAGAATGTTTGGTGTTCTAGACTATTTTAGAGTATGAATATAAACATTTTCCACGTCAGTATATGCAATTTTGTTGGCGTAGGATTACGTAATTCTGTCTCAATCCTGCCTTGAAAACGAAAGTAAAAAAAAATCAGTTTGATCGTCGTGGGAATTTACATGCATTCACAGAGAAACTATCCACATGTCTTAGACTCATATGTTCATCCTGAGTTCATATGCAGGAACATTTCATATAAGCCTAAAACCAACCCTATTTACGTAGTCAAATCTACGTCTCTGGTCAAATGCACCCAAGCATTCCACGAGATAACTTCAGCTGTCACGTGACTAATCACGTGATCATCACTAATCGGCCAAAATGGCGGTTATGTCTAATGCAACTAAACCAACGACCGTTCGCAGTTTCATATTCATTTGTATGTCACTAGAATACGCAAGAAATATCACCAGGAATTGAAGGCAAGTTGTAACAAACTAAATTGCCGTTTTTCAGGAGGATTTTATTAAATAAGGTTATTATTTGTTTATTTGAAAATTACTCTTATGATTATGATCTGTGACTGATGTACTGGCGTCGATGTCAAAACTAGATATGTCTCGTCGGACAACGCGACCGCAATTTTCTATCGAGTTAAAATATGTTACTAGGGGTCATAAAATAGGTGGTTGCTAGGCCTAATTAACATCTTATAGTATAAATAAAAAAAAATTAAAAACTTAGGCTGTGTACATCTTGGATTTTATCTTTGGTTGTACAACATGTTCTGTTAATAGACCAATTTGTCTTTAAGTTGATTTTTGTCAAAGTTTACAAGCAGCTTTACTGATTCAGGAGTATATCAATAATCTTCCACAAGTATTAAAGAAATAGGGAAAGCACTATACTCAGCTATTGGAAAGTTGTCAGCAGATAAATATGTTATACTTGTTTTCTTGAATATATATAGAATAGGAATAACCAGATTAAGACATTTCATCTGATACAAATGTAACTGTCTAACTATAAAATCCAATTTTAAATTTCTTATTATATGACCTCAGATCCTGACGTTTCTCAGGGCCTTTGGCCCTTTGATTAAATTATAACTATAAAATCCAATTTTAAATTTCTTATTATATGACCTCAGACCCTGACGTTTCTCAGGGCCTTTGGCCCTTTGATTAAATTATAAGAGATACCTAGAAACACCAAGTCTTGTACCCAAATATGAAGTGTATTGCTGCACACTGCAAGTACACCACATGTATAACGATTTGTTTTAATTTAGAATTTTTACTTATATCAAACATTGGTTTCTACATGTTGTATTTTACTGCTGATACCGACTGTCACACTCTAGTTTTCCTTATTTTGTTACTATTGATGTGTTACTAGGATTATGAGCAAGAAGAAGAAGTTAAGAATGGAGCACATCGTCGGCGACGTTACCTTAAGCTGTCAGATGAAGACAGTGAATCACCAACCGAGTTCTATGCCCTGTACTCACAGTTAATGAGGGAATGTAAGATGACCCAGGCCTGGGCCAAGACCATACATACATTCCAGGTAAACACTGTGTAATCACCAGGTAACATACTGTAAATTACTTGTATTTGCGTGGGATTTAATTTCGTGTTAATACACAAGGAGCAACAATCATGAATTAAAATCCCTTGCGTAAGTAATTAGTATGAACACTTTACTACAAAGTGTAATGTTAAACACTACACAAAGGTGTCCAGGCTATGGAAGTCTTGTCATCTTCCAAAAAAAAAATGGTTGCCAAGCCATCGGTTACCGATATGGGAGTCTTGCAGAATCAATGTCACCAATAGGTCATCATTCATGAATTTAAAGTAATTTCTAGATCAGCATTCGTGAAATCACATATTCAGGAATATGTCTGAAGAGGTAGGTTTTTGAAATAAAGTGTTCATGAAGTCTTGGTCAAAAGTGATTTACAGTAGGATCACATGACAGGTAACATGGTCAAAATACAGTACTGTACAATCACATGACAGGTAACATGGTCAAAATACAGTACTGTACAATCACATGACAGGTAACATGGTCAAAATTTAGTACTGTACAGTCACATGACAGGTAACATGGTCAAAATACAGTACTGTACAATCACATGACAGGTAACATGGTCAAAATTTAGTACTGTACAGTCACATGACAGGTAACATGGTCAAAATATAGAACTGTATAAATCACATTCCAAGTAATATGCTGAAAGCTTATTCTAATTCATTGAAGGTTTAAGGCAGAATTTTTATTGGACAATGTTAATAATGTGCTAATGTGATATTCTCATTTGACAATGGAGCCTGTATAATGATTATTAATGACATCAATGACCCTGATTGCTGCCAAAACATGAAAATGATATAAAGAATAATGTGAGCCGAGTTTTCACTGAACGTAACTGGTGTTACAAGTCATGGGTGAGTCTAGGAAGCCACACTTCATTTATAACAGTATAATCACATTAGTTTGGTTTGATTTATTATTGTTTAATGTCGTCTCAACAGCTGAGGTAATTTAAAGATTGCCTCCCGTGTGTGCGACATGCATGCATGTGTTGAGTGTGTATCTTTGGAGGCTGCGGTATGTTCGTGTTATGTCTTTTTGTGATAGTCGGCAACTTTTGCTGATTTATAGTGCTATCTCACTGAAGCATACTGCCAAAGACACCCAGTAGGACACTCTGCCTGGTCACATTTTACCAAACCAGTTGTCACACTGAGACATACCAGAGTCATTAAAATTGGTAGTTGCTACTCCTGCTTAGCACTCAGCATTTTGGGAGTGTGACGACTGGTTGGCCCGTTGTCAGTATAATGTGACCAGGTGGGGTGTCCTGCTGGGTGTCTTCGGCAGTGTGCTTCAGTGAGGTAGCACTATAAATCGGCAAAAGTTCCGGCCTATCACAAGGAGACTTAACACGTACATACCGCAGCCTCCCAAAACACATACGCACTCACCACATGCATGCATATCGCAAACACGGGAGGCCGTCTTTAAATGACCTTACTTGTTAATCGGACGTTAAACAAATAAAACCAAACCAAAGTGAGTGCTAAGCAGGAGTATCACTCTTCATTTATAACAGTATAATCACAATAGGGAGCCACACTTCATTTATAACAGTATAATCACAATAGGGAGCCACACTTCATTTATAACAGTATAATCACAATAGGGAGTCACACTTCATTTATAACAGTATAATTACAATAGAGAGTCACACTTCATTTATAAGAGTATAATCTTAATATTCCAATGCAAGTTATAAATCACATTGTAGTTATACCAAAAGTGACTTTTCTATTCAAATCTCTCTCTTTTATTACAGGGCTCAGAGTGTGACACCATCACCTTTGTTGTTGGTAATTGTAAGAATCAGAACTGGTCACATGTGTATACGGCAGTCACTAGGGGGCGCAGTTCAGTCAACATTGTCGGCCAGGAGGAGTGCCTCAGAATGTCAGTGAAAAAAGGAAAAATCCCCAGGAAGACGGGACTGTCTCATCAGCTAAAGACTATCTTATCTGTAAATATGATGTTTCCTTCGTTCAATACTTGTATTGATGTCTTGAAATGTGGTGCATATTGTCTGTCTGCCTGTCTATGAGCATTTGTTTACTGAATTTCCTTAAATGTTGAAAATGTTGTGATGAGGCAGAGAAATATGCCCTCACATTTATAGACCTTACTTCACAAAGCCACTCAAATTCAGTATTCTTCCTCCATTAGAACAATAACTTCTTAGTTAGATAGCTGAAGATTATGAATTAGCTATATACTGGACCCTCAAACAGATCATTTCCATGTCAAGGTCATAGGTTCAGGTCAAAGTTCAAATCAGGTATTGGTTTTCTGAAGCATGCTTCACAAAATAATTTAGGCTTCGATCATTCTTGAACAAGGAGGTTTTTCCTTTGTAACAATTTCCATTACGGTGAGTAACCCATTTTATCAGGTAAAGCTGTGTACAGTCGAACCTGTCTATAAAGGACACCTAAGGGACAAGGCAAAAGTGTCCTTTATAGAGAGGTGTCCTTTATATAGAGGTTCAACGAGTTATTTCCCTTATAAAGGAAGAAACAAACCAAAGTCTGTTCATAGTACACTATATGTCTCCTGATTTATTATATTTAAACATTTAAACAAATGAATAAAAGACAAATAATTAAAGATAAATGCTTAATTAATTAATTTTCAATCATTCATCTGACACAAAAATTAGAGCTGATATTTTTAATAATTTATATTAAGCCTATAGTTTCTAAAAAAATCTTCCCAATATCATACTATACTGAATTTCTATTCAGACAAATACTCAACATTGTAAAAAAAAGTAAAGATAATACTTATCATAGTAAAACAATTTTCATTAATCCTCAATATTTTGGAAAATAAATATGCTTGAAATATCTTTTCTATTACAAAATTAACTCTTTATAAATGAAAGTGCATTTTCCTCTGATAATTATAATCCCTCAGCATTTATTTGAGACCTATTTTCTGAAATCCATGTAGGGATTTAATTTAATAAATACCGTTTTCTGGTTCAGTCAATTAGTATAGTGTATACAAAGACACTCGGAACTCTTCAGCTGTTCTTCATATGTTACGTAGTCATATTCCGAGGAGTTCCGAGTGTGAGAAAATGGCGGCTGACAACCATGTGCTGTCAAGATTTGCGCACGGTTGATTTTGTAAGTAAAACAATTATGACAAACATAACTAGGCCTATTGCTTTGTCCCTCTTTTTAGCCCACCATCATCAGATGGTGGGCTATTCAAATCGCCCTGCGTCCGTGGTCCGTCCGTCCGTCCGTCCGTCCGTCCGTCCGTAAACAATTCTTGTTATCACTATTTCTCAGAAAGTACTGAAGGGATCTTTCTCAAATTTCATATTTAGGTTCCCCTTGGTGCCTAGTTATGCATATTGCATTTTGAGACCAATCTGAAAACAACATGGCCGACAGGCAGCCATCTTGGATTTTGACAATTGAAGTTTGTTATCGCTATTTCTCAGAAACTAATGAGGGGATCTTTCTGAAATTTCATATGTAGGTTCCCCTTGGTGCCTAGTTATGCATATTGCATTTTGAGACCAATCTGAAAACAACATGGCTGACAGGCAGCCATCTTGGATTTTGACAATTGAAGTTTGTTATCGCTATTTCTCAGAAACTAATAAGGGGATCTTTCTGAAATTTCATATGTAGGTCCCCCTCAGTGCCTAGTTATGCATATTGTATTTTGAGACTAATCGGAAAACAACATGGCCGACAGGCAGCCATCTTGGATTTTGACAATTGAAGTTTGTTATCGCTATTTCTGAGAAAGCACTGAAGGGATTTTTCTGAAATTTCATATAAAGGTTCCTCTTGGTGCCTAGTTATGCATATTGCATTTTGAGACCAATTGGAAAACAACATGGCCGACAGGCAGCCATCTTGGATTTTGACAATTGAAGTTTGTTATCGCTATTTCTCAGAAACTGTTGAAGGGATCTTTCTGAAATTTCATATGTAGGTTCCTCTCAGTGACTAGTTATGCACATTGAATTTTGAGACTAATCGGAAAACAACATGGCCGACAGGCAGCCATCTTGGATTTTGACAATTGAAGTTTGTTATCGCTATTTCTCAAAAACTTATGAAGGGATCTTTCTGAAATTTCATATGTAGGTTTCCCTCGGTACCTAGTTATGCATATTGCATTTTGAGACTATTCGGAAAACAACATGGCCGACAGGCAGTCATCTTGGATTTTGACAATTGAAGTTTGTTATCGCTATTTCTCAGAAAGTACTGAAGGGATCTTTCTCAAATTTCATATGTAGGTTTCCCTCAGTGCGTAGTTATGCACATTGAATTTTGAGACTAATCGGAAAACAACATGGCCGACAGGCAGCCATCTTGGATTTTGACAATTGAAGTTTGTTATCGCTATTTCTCAAAAACTTATGAAGGGATCTTTCTGAAATTTCATATGTAGGTTTCCCTCGGTACCTAGTTATGCATATTGCATTTTGAGACTATTCGGAAAACAACATGGCCGACAGGCAGTCATCTTGGATTTTGACAATTGAAGTTTGTTATCGCTATTTCTCAGAAAGTACTGAAGGGATCTTTCTCAAATTTCATATGTAGGTTTCCCTCAGTGCGTAGTTATGCATATTGCATTTTGAGACCAATCGAAAAACAACATGGCCGACAGGCAGCCATCTTGGATTTTGACAATTGAAGATTGTTATCGCTATTTATCAGAAATTGCTGAAAGGATCTTTCTGAATTTCATTTGTAGGTTGCCCTCTGTGTCTAGTTATGCATATTGGATTTTGAGACCAGTCAGAAAACAACCTGGCTGACAGGCAGCCATCTTGTATTTTGAAAATTGAAGTTTGTTATCGCTATTGTACAGAAGGTACTGAAGGGATTTTTCTGAAATTTCATATGTAGGTTCCCCTTGGTCCCTGGTATTGCATTTTGGGACCAATCGGAAAACAACATGGCCAACAGACAGCCATTATTGCTAAATCTTAAATTTTATATATAGGTTGCCCTTGTTTGAAAAGTACTAGAGGGCTGTTTCTGAATTTACACAGATTAGTAAGACTTAGAGGGAGGGAAAAGTAGAGAAAAGATCAATCTGACATGGAACCTATAAAGATCATTCAATGGTGGGCGCCAAGATCCCTCTGGGATCTCTTGTGTTGGTCTTGATAATGATTTAATTACCACCTGACCATTCTTGTTGTCTAGGCTATGGTTGAATGGCTAAGCTTAGCTGTCACTGGTGAGGTTGAGTAAACAAACACCTCTGCCGATGGCAATCGGTCACTCTCTTGTAATTACTGCCCATTGTTACAGCAACTTACAGGTAACAGGACAATTAGTGACTGATGAAGTGGCTTCCTAAGTTAGCATTGCTGCCAGGGGAATTGAGTAATTAAGGCTCTGCTTGTTATTTAGAAACGTTTTACACACAAATATCAACACAGCTATGGTTTCACGTGTCCGTTATATGGAATTTTAAACAACTTTACGGACAAAAATAAGTGTCCGCTGTCCGCATTAGGAAGGTGTCCGCTATATACATGATATTTATATAGTGATTTTCATTGGGGATTCCTGGAAGTGTCCGTTATGGACAGGTGTCCGCTATATAAGGGTGTCCGCTATTACAAGTTTGACTGTACTTGTTTCCATTTGATGCTGATGATTTTTTAGACCACCTTCTGAAGTCGCCCTTTGTTGTCATCTGTCAAAATCCTTGTTATCACTATTTTGAGGAGTACTCAAGGACAATTCTCAAATTTTATACATAAATTCCCCTCAAGTCGCTAACTATACCCGTTCAATTTTTTAGAGTGATTGGGAAAAATGACGGACAGGTGGCCATCATTGCTATTTAACTGAAAGTAATTTGTTAATCTTCTCTGAACTTGTAGATTTGTTGTCCTGTGTTTTGGGTCTAATCAGAAGAACAGAAGTCATATTTGTCAGTAGAAAAGATAATTAAGATGAAGGACAAAAGAAAAATAGAACAGATCAGTCTTTCATAGGACCAACAAAGATCATACAATGGTGGGCACTAAGAGAGGGATCTCGTTAGGATGATATCTGTCAATCAGTAATGCAAACAATAGCAACAGAAATCCTTTTTTGAATGGGACAATGTATTTCTGATTAACACCAATTTACCTGTACTTGTCTGGGGATTACCTGTATCTACCTGGTATATTTACACCTGTGACCCAAATATACTCGCTCCTATATCAGTTAGGTAGTCACTATTGTCATATCTGCAAGATCACAGGTAAATCTCTCAATGAAATATCAGTCAAGCATATATATGTTGTATTATTAAATAAACATCCTGGAATGGCCAGGTAATTAGGTGTCAAAAGATACCGTACATGGTGTCTGGAAATGGGGTTTTATTAATGTACACAAAATCAAAAGTTTTTTTGTCAAACGATACTTGACAGTGTAGATATGTAACTCTGTAACTCAAAGTCAAAATGAAGACATCCAGAAGAAAATTTATGAGGAGAAAGGGTTTGTTTCACCCTAGAAAGGTATTGTCTCACCCAAAAACCAATCGTTCTATACAACCAGTATAGGTTACGACATACAGATATATTTATGTCTAATCGTTACTGATTTAGTTTGATGGGTAGTAACTGTTCCCACTAAAGAACCCTGTCAGTCTGTTCGCATATTATGCAGGAAGTCCAGAATTGTTTTGCCCACATTTGAATCAGTTTTAGGTTGTACATACATTTTACTAACATCATGGAGAGTTTCCTCACCTATACTTATTTCCATTTGATAATATATACAGTATGTGGATTGTACTTACATCACCGAGGGTTTCCTCACCTATACTTACGTTCCATTTGATGATATATACAGTATGTGGATTGTACTTACATCACCGAGGGTTTCCTCACCTATACTTACGTTCCATTTGATGATATATACAGTATGTGGATTGTACTTACATCACCGAGGGTTTCCTCACCTATACTTACGTTCCATTTGATGATATATACAGTATGTGGATTGTACTAACATCAATGATATAGCTACCGTTGCTCTTTTTACACTCCTCAGTCAATGAAGCTTACTGTTCTATTTTGAATTTAGTATTTATCATGTGCCCTTTTTCCAGAACTCTTATTAAATTAATGTTACCATCATAATTTTTTTCTTCAGGGTGGTCTCAGAGAAGAGTTGTTCAAGATTGCTCGGAATGGTGGATCACCTTCAAATTCAAGCAAAACAGAGACCTCAAGAAATGATTCCTTTTCTAATTTTGATGGAAATAATGTTACATGTGATGGGTCATCTGTGTCAACCCCCTATTTCAGTGGCTATACCACACCCACAAAGGATCGCAGTACTGTCAATGGATATCTCAGCAACCGAAACAGTAATCCTGAAAGGTCAAGGTCGGGATGTTTCCAAGGTGACTCAGAGTCATCAAATTATCACATGTTCAAGGGACAAGGATCTGAAAGATATGCTCATTTTACCAAATCACATAACCAAAAGATAGAGTCACCAGCAAAGTCTAGACTATTTAAAGAACAAAATTTGGAAATGCCGTCGATCTGTCGGTGTAGGGACAGCAAAGCATGTATTTGTGGGGTCACACCGATATCTTCTACAAGGCGACAGGTTGACGTTTCCCCATCTGATGCTGAAGGAGACTCATGCTTGTTTGACAGTCAGTGGTCCGATGTTAGTAACAATGATGATCTGTTTAGGTCAGAGGAACAGGCACTCCATAACACTGAACAGGATTCTGATGGCGACTCAGATGAGGCACTCTGTAACATTGAACAGGATTCAGATGGCGACTCAGACGAGACAATAGACATGTCCGGGGATCATTTTGATTGGTCAGATGATGACGATTTTACCAATATCAAAACAGAACCTGAATGTGTGGACATATCTTCAGCAACAAGGATGTTTTTCCCAGTTTCAGTGTCATCATTGGTTGTACCAGAAAGGTTAAGTCAAAAATACATAAATCCCTCCCCGAAGCGGCCAGCTGAGGACAACTTGGACAGTGCAACACCAGCTAAACAGACATGCCAAGCTAACTTACACACAGGCATGACACCAGCATTTAAGAAACTAAATTTCTAAAATACATCTTTCTTTACAATGAAGTTTGGAAGTGGGGCATGGATAAACCGAAATCAAGAGTGTCTGCTGCTGCTTGAAGGTTGTCTGTAGAACTAGGTGCACATAATCAGTACCTTATTTTTTCTCTCTTTTTAATTTGACAATTTTGGAGAGTTAAATCCCCTTTTATGATTTCTCAACACATCAATTGTCGTCCATAGCCCATGGTCCTGGCGCTCACAAAGACCTTGGAACAATTGGTATACTTTTTCGTGAATTTTTACCAATCAGAGCTCCGCTTTCCATGGGTTACAGATGATGCATTTCGATACACAATGTGGTTTTCATTTCAACAATTCTTCAGAGTTATGTCCCTTTTAAGGCATTTCATTTTCGAACTTGTCACACAATTAACTGCTTAATTCTGTATAAATCAGTATACATGACCAGTCACAGGTATCACTTGACAGATATGCACTTAAAACTGTTATGTTAAAATTTCGGACATTCTTCGAACTTCTTTTCTGGCAAAAATCTAAAAGCTGAAGATTTGGTGAGCCCATGTCTCTGTAAAAGCATGAACAATTGTTTTGGGTGTCATGCCATGTTTTATATAGAGAATGTGCCTGTGGAATGTATGTGCTACATTGGCAAGCATTTCAATTCAACTAGTTAAATATTTTCCAAAGATCATTGCTATGTGTTCAACTAATGTGTTCAACTAATCTGTTTCTCATTTTGAGTGATTTATCATCACGAGGTTGTTTCAACGTTTCTATTTGATAACTTTCTTTGTATTAGTTGTTACATTTATATATTTCTATGCATTTTGATATTTTTGAATGTACGCCACTTTTTTGGCATGGAATATGCATGTATTATTCTGCTCCACAATATTTATGATATATAATTTGATTTGATGTGAGGTAATATTAGGGACCAAGTTTTACCTGGTTCTAGTTAGAATGTTATCTAGACCAAGTCTGACAGTGGTGAAGCTAGTCATTATCTTGTTGATAATCATTCACATGTCATATCTCAGTATTTCAGCATTTCATATTGTCAATTTATAGCATGTATACAAACTATATGTTGATAATAGGTTTCAATATTGTTTTGCTAGTTTTTCATCAGTTATAGGGAAAAGGTGACGTCTGGGGCCTGTTCGTTTATGTGGACAAACCGGTTCGTCAGTTTTTAAATTTTTAAACATATACATATATCTTGACAGACCTGCAGATGTTGATAGAGACCATGGAAGTCTTTGTCAAGGCTCGTCTCAAAACAATATAAAATCACCACGTCCATCTTTATTTCATAAATGAACAACTCTGGTCCAACCGTTTGCGCCTCAAAAACAAAATGGCCCTAGGTGCGACATCAAGTGCATTAGAAAGTTTACAAGGGAACCATTCCTGTAGGATTATCTACTATGTTTGGTGCTTCCATGTTTACATTTCATGTCTGCGGAACATAATTGTGCAATTAATGGTAAATTGAATCATTTTACTTTTATTAGACTTTCATAAATGATTTTTACATTCCCGATTTTAATGATAATTGATTACATATACCTGGTACAAATGATTTTAATTATGTGAATTTAAAAAAAAAAAAAAAAAAAATCTTGATGAATGTCTTCCATTTTTATTTTGTCGAGTCAAAAAGAGGGTTTTGTTCAAATGAATCCTACATAAAGCATTACATAATGCCAGCCAGTAAAAATATTGTGGTCAGTTATTTAAGTACTTTGTTTACATTTTGTTATTGCATGATGAATATCAAGCTCATTGCTTGTGAGGAAGTGAAAAGCTTCTCTTTATTTTTGTAAGGAAGTTTCAACTCTTTTAAAACAAGAGATCCCAGAGGGATCTTGGCGCCCACCATTGAATGATCTTCATAGGTTCCATGTCAGATTGATCTTTTCTCTACTTTTCCCTTCTTCTAAGTCTTACTAATCTGTGTAAATTCAGAAACAGCCCTCTATAGCTAGTACTTTTCAAACAAAGGGAAGCTATATATAAAATTTAAGATTTAGCGATAATGGCTGTCTGTCGACCATGTTGTTTTTGGATTGGTCCCAATATGCAAAACTAGGCACTAAGGGGAACATACATATGAAATTTGAGAAAGATCCCTTGAGTGCTTTCTGAGAAATAGCGATAACAAACTTCAATTGTCAAAATCCAAGATGGCTGCCTGTCGGCCATGTTGTTTTCCGATTGGTCTCAAAATGCAATATGCATAACTAGGCACCAAGGGGAACCTACAAATGAAATTTGAGAAAGATCCCTTCAGTACTTTCTGAGGATTAGCGATAACAAGAATTGTTTACGGACGGACGGAGGGACGGACGGACGGACGACGGACCACGGACGCAGGGCGATTTGAATAGCCCACCATCTGATGATGGTGGGCTAAAAAGTTATTATGTGCCTAGTCATTGTATTTTTGTACAATGAATATTTAAGGTGAATGGAAAATGTATACAAAATCAAAATAGTTATGAATCAATAAAACATTGTTGTTATGAAATGTTAGAGAAACATTTCCAAGGTTCCAATAATGTACATGAGAATAGCCTGGTTCAGATACCAGTACAAAAGATACCTTGCAATGCAGTAAACCAAATGTAAAAGTGCTAGGTCCCAATTTTTAATGGCACTGCAGTTTAGTTCAGGAATTATTCTCCCTTAAATGCCTTTTTTGTACTACATTGTAGGCTAAGGGTGACCTATTGCCATTGTCGGTCTTACATGATGATTTTTTTTTGTAAACCGAACGGGAGTACATATTTCATGAAAATTTGTATGCAGCGTTGTATTGGTACGATCACAGACATGATCGACAACGAGAGATTTGATTGTAACTAACACAGCTATGGTCCTTGTACACATAGCTATGGTCCTTGTGAATGTAACTTATGAACGGATTTTCAGGAAACTTTGTATGGTGACATTAATTAATGACATCTCTGATGAGTACTTGTAAGTTGCGTCCCACACCTTTATTACATTTGCCTTGTGAGTATAACTCGAGTAAATGTGGACAGATTTTGATGAGATTATGGTATGCTGTGAACTTTTACATCAATAAACCTTAATTGTTAGCCGAGACAAATATGATTGCAAGAAAAGTCTATCTGTATACTTATCATAATTCAGGTGATAAGAGGCTTTGGGGCTCTTGTTAAAGTTTACCGGGTAACAATTGTATCAACTGAAAGGCCTCAAGGTTGTGATAGTGGACATACATCTCATTTAATAAATCGGCAACAATCTCAAAAATAAATGTTCAATTCCAATCTTTTTCAAGCCAACCAAACTTTTTAATTTTGTTGAAGATTTAGACTAGAAATTGTTAACTTATGTATTAATGTAGGAGAGATGTGATCAATTATCACTGTTTAATAAAGGTAGCTGGATATAGGACTTCATAGTTAATAAATTTACAATCTCATTTCAATAACTACAGGTTCTATTGAGAAAATGTGACTGCATTAAATAACTACATAGAAATCATTTTGGATGTCAAAAATTAATTCAAGTTTGAACAAAATCTTATGGACACCATATATATAATTGTAGTATCTCGCGCGACTTTCTAGAATATCTATGTATGTAAACTTTACTGTGGTGATTCAGAACCTTTAGTTTTACAAGATAACAACAACACTGCATTAAAATATTTACATTTATTTAGTTGAATCTTGTTGACATACAGTATAAAGCTGCTGCACAAAGATGATTATCAGAAATACAGGATGAAAAACGAATGATGAAATATTTTACTACAAAACGAAAATCTACACACATTTTGTCAGTGATCCATATAGATATATTATCAACATTACGTTAGCAGTGCAGTTTTCATCTCTACATACAACTTTTGAAAAGTGATAAATGATGAAATGATGAACATACACAACAATTCTATGAATGAACATTATATAAATACTGTCTCTTCCTATCGAAAAAAGTCATAAAAAGGGGAAAATTGAAATTGTACGGTAAGTAAATAATAAAAATATAATGGTTATCATATAAATATGTAATGATAACATTTTGAAATCCAAATTCATTTGAACAACTTTGAAATGGATCAGAAAGACAGCATGCAAACACATGATACTATCATTTTTACAGCTTTCGCTCCCTTTTTCCACACTGGGAAGCTATTACAACTCCACACGTCTGTAATATACAATCTCCATTATCAAATTCTATCAACCTTGTTTAATGCACTCTTGAATTTCACTTCACAACAAGATCATGTTACACATTATCCTTGTTACATTGTAACAAATCAGAAGAATTTTAATTCATTTCCTTTGAAAAAAAAAATTCAAGTTACTATTCATCATGAGCCAATGTAGAAAAATAAAAATGCTGAATTGACCTGTGTACTATGGGATATATATTTTTCTATGTGGCCACCTATATCACACAACAGTTGACAGAAGAAATGGCTCACATGAACTTAAGAAAAGTGGGAATCAACTGCAAAAATGACTGGCAGTATCACTGTATATTACAATATACCAACACATAGTTCCTCCAGAAAAATCCGTAAGTTTCTTGTCAGAATATACACTAGTAACTTGCACATAACATTTCTTCATTTATTTTACAAACTTTGGGCAATGATGAACATATACACTGTACAACTTGTATGTGCACACACAGGAATGATGTTGCTACAACAACAGACTTTAATAATGATACTATACAATGAAGATGTAATAATGATGTAATAATAATATATTATTTACTATACACATACATGATGTATGAAAAACTTGGGCTTTAATATTTCTTTTCCAATAACAATGCAACTTTTCACCTGTTTTTGAAGAAGTATTGTAATAATAATAGCGTAGATAACAACTATGTGTAAAAAGTACTAGGAGTCGCTTTGAAAGCACTGGAACATGACGTCCGAGAGAATTTGAGCCACGACCTGGTCGAGAATCTGAGACATAACTAAGGACAGTAGCCTCTGCTGATGATGCCCAAATAAGCGTCTATTTTGCGTGTTGTACGATAGATGAAGCAGAATGTTTGCTGCACGACGAAGCATGTCCAAACTGGTGCCCATCATTTCGGGATTCTCCCGCAAGATGTTTATACCATGAAGATTGACCACCTGCATGGCTTTCTGTTCTGCTGTTTCTAAGAAGTCCAGTAGCAAGGAGATGGTGGGGTGCTGCAATGCTATTGCCCTAACCGCACTATCTTCCCCTTGAACCAATTCTGATAACAACACAATGGCAAACTCTAGAGTCACAGGCTCGCTGCGGTTAGCCAACATCTTTGTAAGGATGCTGAAAAGCTGAATGATACGACTGAACGGTGGGGTAGCCAAAAGCAGATCAACATTGGCAGCATGTATACAGAGTTTACACATGGCCTCCAGGACCAGCCGCTGAGGGGACAGGACGGATGAAGGTGTGGAAGGGAGGGGGTCTGTCGCACATGATGATGGACAAACTGCCCAGTGAAGTAGACCGTCAAGGATGGGCAAACAGATCTCCTCTGGGTAGGCAGACAGACGAAGCTGTCCACTAATGTTGGCAAATATCACTAGTGTGTTCTCCCTTAACATAGCGAGGTAGGTCCACCACCACTCTGCCTCGATATGACTGGAGTCCATCAAGTCCTCCAGCTCGCTCTCATCCCGGTCAAACTTTTTGCGAGTTGTGTTGCGAGGTAGATGACGGTGATGTAGTTGTAGTAGCTTACCAAGTGTGAATAACAAACCAGCATGTTTTGACATTTTGGCATCATTGCCTGGTACACATGATAAGCTACGGAATATGTTTGATATACAAATACAGCGTCTGCCAAGTTCGTCTCTAGCGTCTGTAATAACGTTCAGAGGCGGCTCATCTCGTTGATAAGATTCATCCTCAAGTTCCACCTCCTCATGAGATCGTTTGCCACAACTTTGGCCTGAAAGACTGTCTACATCACTTTCAGTTTTAACACATATACTTGATGAGTCTCCCAACATTTCTGTTTTGATGTTTGCTTTATTTTCTTCCACTTCCTCTTTCACACTCTCTTCGCTCATTTCTTGTTTCTCCTCTATTCCTTCAACTGGAATCTCCTCTTCCTCTTTTTTCACCTCCACCTCCATACCAGCTGGAGGCTCTGGGGGCTCCACAACTTTATCTTCCGAATCACAAATTTCCTTTTTGATCTGTACATGTTTAAGAATGTTATTTTTCTTTTCTTGCTTGTTTTCTTTGCCTAACTTTTTTGTGTCCGTTGAACAATTCAGCACCTCTGTTTTATGAACATTTTTGATGGAGATTTTCCCCTCCTCCGAAATCTCTTTTACCACAACCGCATCCTCAGAGTCTTTACCCTTTTCACTACAGTCCCTTGAAGGGCAAAGACAACGATTTTCCTTTTCCTCTCCTTCCACATCCCCTTCCTCCATGTCCTCAGCTACACTTTCACATTCCTTCCACTTCCTTCGGTTGTAATTCACTAACAACCTTTAACTTCATTGGAGGTCGAATGAAGAGTTTTTTGTATACCATATTCTCCTTTTCACTAGCAAAAAATGGAACGATATGACGAGATGTATCCCCACAGCCTAGTTGCCAGTGACCTTGCTGGAAGGAGAACCCTGAATACACATCCCAACACTTGGGATCTGACGGTGCTAATTCATCAGTTTCTACAATTTTGACATTAGTCCATTCCTCGTTGTCAAGGTGAAATCGGTTAACTTTTTGTCACTATACTTAGCACCATTTCCACAATTGTCTACTGAATCTGTAGCTTTCTCTTCCTTATCTTCTTCAACCTCCTCCACCTGTTCTGGTTCCTCTTTTTGTTGCTCTTCCATTTCTTCCTGAACATCTTCGATTTCTTCAGCAGGCAATGTTTCAAGCTTTTGTGGCGGTGTGGCCATGGCATGTTTCTCCATGGAGACGAAAGGCTCCCCAAACATTTCAATAAGGCATCGTCTGAAATGTTCTAGTAATACTTCAAGGAGCCCTGGTAGGTGGTTCAGACTAAAGTATGATACTGTTGAGTCATCATACAGGAGAATGTTGAGCGTGTCCAGTGCCCATGTACTCTCCGCCAGTAAACCTGACTTCAGTGCCATCATCAGTCGCCAGGCCTCTATCTGACCTACAAACAAATATCAAGACATGTTATTAATAACATCCAGAGGGAGAATTTTCAACATTTTCCATAAAAAATATAACACCAATAACAAATAAATCAAGGACAATTAAAACTGTATCTACAGTGTCGGGATGTTATCAAAATGGTCATGATAATGCAATGCAAAAAATAATGTGCTCGAAGTGCTTAATGAACATAGCATGCAATTCTTTAATGAAGTCACATTTAATCAAGGGCTTATTTCACTAAAATTTCCTTTGATCTTCTGACAAGCCAGGCCCATAAAGGAGAGAACACTGCCAAATTCAATACAAGTTACACAACATCAAGAGATATGGTAAATATGCTCACTACTTTCACTCCAAAGAACCAAATTTGAGATAAGTTTTTTCAAGTTTATAATCAAAAACCTCAAACCTGTAAAAGGTTTAAGTTGATAATCTAAAGAATTATCACTATTATTATTACATTATTAACAGTCCATCAACAATGAAATTGTCATTAGGACCAACAAATAGTGATTAAAAATGAGTATCAAATAATTCAATGAAAACCTATCTGAAGCAACAATTAAGGATTAAAAAGTAGTCTTTTTAAATATTGATACAAAATATGAGAACATTTACCATATCATATTTGTATAAATATATATGTTGCAGATCAGTTAAATTTGTTGATATGAATCAGCACAATGACAAACAATTATATTATTAATCTTACAGCACAACTACTAGGATGAGTGGACAAGTACACAAAAGAATAAGACAGCAGAAGTCCAAGGTTTGTGAGAGCCAAACAAAGCTATGTTTATGTACACATTAAACAGGACACAAACTGAAAAATAAAACTGTGTGAGACAACTGGCACAACAAGATGAAAACTGAAAAGAGAGTTAGTTTGTACAACACCAAGGCAAAAGCATTCTTTGTGTACGATATACAACACGATCACAGGGCTCAAAATTCAACAATGGTTTGTAAATTATTTCTTTCAAAGATTACAAAAAAAAAGAGAGAAAGAAGCGGCATCTGATCCACAGGGAGTTAAACTAAAAACAAGACTTTAATGAGCCAAGTCTTGTCGGGATTTACAGACACAAGACAACAGGAAACATTTGTTTTTGTTTTCTGTGTTTTAAATATTGAAGTGATAAATACAATGTACTTAGTATTCAGGTATCATAAACAACCCAGAAACACTTGTGGAATATTTTTGATTTGCATAAAAGAAAATGAAAGTCTTCAATGAAATAAAAATTTTGATGGAAAAATTTCAAGCCCTGCAGTTGAAACGAAAATAAAGCTCTATCTATCTACCACTGGGTTAAATAAGGATACCTTAAGTGTACTTGCTTGTTCCCAGGACCAAATTAAAATTCTTGGAATGCTTGAAGAAAATAGAAGACTGATTTAACAAAAGTAGCTCCACAGCATTTGCAGCACAGATTTATCTAGTTACCTCCCCCTGGATTCATGAAGTGCAGTTGCTTTTTGCTTGTATTATTATCAACATATCTCATATTTTAGGTGTTAACTTTTGGTTTCTTTTTCAAATTGATTCATGGAAACTTCCATCTTCATCCAAACAATAATCAACATTTCTTCAACAAAAGTTATCATTGAATTGCTTTATTGTGGCCAAAAACATGATCATTTTTTCAATGGAAAAAGGTATGCTTCACATTATACTTACGAGAGTATGTTTCATCTACAAAGATCCAAACAAATAGTTGCCCGCTTACTACAAATGGCCCCAAATTTTGTTATCCCAGCTCTTGAACTTAGAAAAGTAATTTTATTTGTAAGCAAACCACTTTCCATTTGGCAATTACTGTGGGTTTTTTTTTTTTTTTTTAAAGGCATGTTGATAGGATACAAATATAAAACAAGCTGTTTGTTGGAATAAAGGGGTCAATCATCAAGATGAACATTCAGAAGTCCTAGGAACCAGCAGCTTCTCTAACATCCCCAAATTATTAAGTTGTCCAATTTCATTTAACCCAGCAATAACTTTAATAGAGAATTTATTATTCCTAGCAGACAGACGTTTTCTAACATGTATCTTGTCCAATGATCAGTCATATTGATGTACATTTTCCCTTCATATTCCCATCACCAAACTTAACATGCTGTATAACCCTCAACCATCAAAATTCAAATCATCATTCAAGTATTAGCTGATGTTTTTGCTTTCCTCAATTTATACCTTTCCAATCTAATGTGCAATGCAAATGAAACATACTGTGTAAGCTTAGAAGAACACCTGACAAATTGTAAATCCAAAAGAGATTATGGTTTATTTCACCTGACCAAGCAAGTACACTTTATGGAAAAACTGTCTTTGAAGTGCATCTCCTTTAAACCCCACAGTACATGTACATAAAATCATGATTATTAATTAAACAGTCTTGCAACAGATGTTGTTGACGTTCAAACAAGGCCGCGGCAAAACAATGTGATATATATATAATGATGAAAGTGAGGTTCGGAGTACAAGTCTACTACAGCAATGTTTTATGATAACATTTTTAACATAATGATTATTCATAGAAGGAAAAAATCTTTCTTTTTCCTTTTCTTTTTCTTTCACAGAAGGCAACCATAAAGTAATTCTATCAAGTTCAAGAAAATAATGCAACACAACTGCAAAATTTTCCTGATGATTCCATGCCAAAATTTTGTTCATAATTATTATCAAAGAAAACATCAGAAATTTTTTCACATTTAACTATGCAAAAATAAGTACGAAGGAAACAGGTTTCCCTCTCTGTAATCCCCTTACTTGAAACACAATTTACAAATTTTAACTTCACAGAAATATAATGCAACCTATCTGCAAAACTTTCTGCCAACTGTAAACATCATTATAACATTAAATATTAACAAGTGATGTTATTTGAAAATTTCAAAACAAAACTAAAGTATATGCATGATTTTCAGAAGACTCCCTACAATCATTATTCTTAGAAGTAAGGATACTGTTTTATCAATTTGTACATCATTAAATTTGCTTTCTCAGTAGTAAGTTAACTACACGACCAGAGGAAGGTAAAGAACATTTGGTGGTGATGCAACAAATTGACTACGTCTAGGGCCCATTACCAAGCGGTTAATACAAGTGACTACTAATTGGAGGGGAAAAACACAGAGCGTAAGATTTATTTCAGCAGGATAATCCTACCGGTGAAGTTTAGTTTTTCACATTTAGCTCATTAACAATCTGAAATGCTGTCAGATGGCAATGCAAAATACAGATACATACGGAGAAGTTGTGATGGGTAGTGATCTATATATAGATATATATATATGTATGGTGAAAAATGCAAAAGGGAGCTAACTCTTCCGCTACTTTTCTTCTGCCAATGATTGATGGGATACTTGAGAGAATGATGCTTGATTAGTTATGGAACAATGTACAAACCAGACTGACCAACAACTACATTGCTAAGATCCACTACAGCAATACATACCCACATCAGTCTTGGTAAGTCGCCGCCGCTTGGTCAATGAAGGAGTGACGGCCTCAACACTGTCTGGTGGAAATGAAACCTCTTTCTTTGGAGCAAATGCTGTCATATGCTGCTTCTATAGAAAAGAAAATGTTCAAACTTGTTATCAACTATCACACAATATAGATATACATCACTTATAATAGCTTATATTATAAGGTTTTTGCAAATGCTATAGATTTTTTGACATTACAAAATTATTGAATTATCAATATTGTCAAGCTCTAAACCGATATATTTCTCTTACCTGGACCTGCTTTGATGGAGACATGTACATAGATTTCTCCCGAGGGGGAGACATGTGGTGTCCACTGCGGCCCCCATAAGGGCTCTGCATGTAGGGCATGTTTGGCCCACCTGGACCCATCCCTGGTCCTCCTGGGTAGCCTGGCCCTGCATGCTGGTGAAATCGCTGGGACATAGGTGAAAACTGCATGTCTCGACGCCCATCTAAACAAAAGAAATGTATTTCTCTATAATTATTTCTTTTCTTTTCTCACTAAAAAATATTGATTTAGCAATATTGAAATAAGATATATTAAGAATTATTCAATTGTTTTAAAATAAGTACAATGTATTTTTATTTTTAAGCGCAAAAACATGCATAATTCTGACTAGTATAAAACAAGAATAAAATTGACACAATACCACCATAAAAATCTGTGTAATTTGTGGTGCCACAAAGTAAAAAAAAAGAAGAAAAAATTAAAAATATGATTTTCTATGAAATTCTAATTTGATCAGGTTAAAACAATAGACTTGGTTCATAAATGCTACCTAGGATTATCACAATGTATCCAGTACTGTGCTATACCTTTAGCTAGCAATGGGCATTATCTTCACCGATACTTCCTTAAACTCCAGAATCTTATCTTTAAAACCACAACTAGCTATGTTTGCAGTCATAATGGACTTTTTATATTTTCTTAGGTAGGAAACTAGCTATTGTGCCCGAGTATACATGTGATTATCACTATGCCAAGCTTGCTGAAGATTCAGCTTGAAGACTTATTCATTTTAACATTATTGACAATTTATTGTGATTAAAATACAGAGCAATTACTGATTAAAATACAGAGCAATTACTAAGTTTTCTTCTAGAATGTTTTAGAATGCCATTCCCCGTGTTAGAATGCTAACAGGGTTTTAATTTGTTAAATTGAATCAACTGGGTTTCTCCAAATACTCTGAATACTTCACTGAAAGTGACATTGTGAAATCCAACAGTATGACCACTCTTCTGAAAGTTTCTTAGCAACAATTAGCACACAATGGCACCTCAATGTTTCCATCAAAATTTGCAAATTACAAGTCTTCTTTTCTTTTTTCCATTTTTTTTCTTAACAGTAATTACAGTAGTAACATCCAGCTAAAATAAAACACATTAACCATAGCTCAAAGACATAATGAGAAAACAGTTCCAAGATAAAAGAAGGGAGGAAAGAGCAGCATGCCCTGGTAAGTGAATGTGAAGGGCCGTGGATTGTGCTGGGGTATACAGACACTGGGGATACAGGGTAGTGCATACCAGGTGTCATTTGGGTATCGTATGGCGACATCTTGTTGTCCCGACTCGGTCGATGCTGGTAAGGGCTGGGGCCTGGACTAGGCCGATCACAGTAACCTGACTGGGGACTATAGCCTGCTGGGCAAGATACGTACCATACTATAATTCTAGGTTTCTATAATTGACTCGACTCCCATCATGCCCCCCCCCCCCCCCCCCCTCCCCTTACATTTTGTCCTTCTCTCTCTCTCTCTCTCTCTCTCTTAATTTCCATGTACTTTCCCACCCTCTTCATAAAACTCTTCTTCAATACCCACAATCAATCATTTGATAAATAATTATAATTAAGTTATGTGACAGAAAATTGGCAAAGCTATGAAAGTATTATACATTAGAACTTGACAGGAAGATCAAATATTTTTGTTTTCACAATAATATAACCACGACCAAGTCTATTTCTATTAAAACAAAGAAAAATTTCAGTATCTTTCATATTGTATTTCTTATAAGAAAATCTAACAATATATTAAACTGAAGGGGCAACATTTTTTTCCAGCTGTGCAAAAGAAAAGAGTATGAAGCTATTGAAAAGGCAGGGAAGTGCTAACAAACAGAAACGGGAAATAATTTCAATCAACAGATAATCTATGACATACCTTGACCCATATATCCGTCATGAGGTGGGTATCGCTTGTTTGGTGTACCGTACATGCCACCAGGTGGCATTGACATCTCCCGTCCCATGGATGGTCTGGGTCCCTGAAACTGACCCTGTTGATTTGGGTATCCAGGGTAGGATTCTGGAACACCCATGCCAGGCTTTCCCCCTGGATAGCCGGATTGAGGTGTCTGGTTAGAGGGGTAGTTGCCTGGGGGTCCTCCAAACTGTTCCATGTGTCCCTGAGACCCTGGATGTGATGACATCATTGGCTGTTGACCGCTGAAGCGCGATGAATACATAGGGTCTACTGATGGGGGCTGTGGAGGAAGCTGGGGAGGCCCAGAAGGGTGATGACTGTTCAGAGAAGAAGATGGGGCTGTTGATGGCTGTTGATGCTGGGACGAGGGAGAGGCTGAAGGCTGGGAGCTGACAGGAAGTTGTGGGGATGAAGATTGCACTGAGGGGGTTGTGGGAGAACCAAACCTGCAACATAGAAAGTCTCATTTCTCAACACCATTGAACTGTTGTACATGTTAACTGAGTGTTTCTTTTTTGAAGATTAAATGTTTTGCAATGTAATATTTACCAATATTGATAAGAAAAGAATACAGAGATCTATTTGTTTATGTTGACAAAGAGGTAATAACTCTAGTTTTTTGGATATATAACATGCATTACTCTAGATTTTTGTATATTTAACAAAGCAGCAAGGAGTCATGAGTTTATTTAAGCATTAACATATCAATTCTTGTTATGAAAGCCTTCCTCTGGAATTTAAATGAAATAGTAAAGCACAACCTATACACTCCTTTTTCATAAGTTACCTTTCAGGTTTGGTGAACTGATCACCAAATGGGAATTGCCTTCCTATGGAAGAGACTGAGGTTGTGTTTGTGGTACTGCTGCTAAACTGACTGCTAATGATGGCATCTGTTGGTCGTGAACTGCTGGGAAAGCTTTCTGTCCGTCTGAAGGACGACGGTTCACTAAATTGGGGTTCAAGTGATGTTGGCCCACCACGCCCACCACTCGCACCTTCAAAACTGTTCATGCTGGCTGGGTTTGGCATGTTAAAACCCGGCATATTTGGACGATTCATGTTGCTGTTGTTGCTGCTGCTGCTACTGTTGAATGTGTTGGATGTACTGCTGCTGGGCGGCTGATGGGGAGGTATTCCTGAGTAGGTTGGCATGGGGGAGTTTGTGGCACCTTGCCGGGGATATGGTCCATTACGTGGCTCGTCTGCGAATGGGTCCTGGCATGTAACACTATCACTGTTGGCATTTGTGGGTATGCCTGTCATCAAACCATTGTTCCCTGGCATACCACTATTGCCAGACATACTGCCATTTCCAGGTGGCATGTTGCTGTTACCAGACATACTATTGTTGCCAGGAATGCCACTGTTGTTTCCTGTAATTCCACTATTTCCTGGAATACCACTATTGCTAGGTATACCACTGCCACCAGGCATACCACTGTTGTTTCCAGGCATACCACTGTTACCAGACATACCACTGTTTCCAGGCATACCACTGTTAACAGGCATACCACCATTGCCAGGCATACCACTGTTGCTATGTAGTCCACTGTTTCCAGGCATACTATTGGGCATTCCACCATTACCCGGCATGCCACTATTACTGTGCATTCCACTGTTACTATGCATTGCACTGCTGCCTGGCATCCCCATATTGCCACCCATGGGTGGCATCATGTTGTTACCCATCATACCACCAGGTCCGCCTGAGTTGGGTCCATGTCCATGCATGGGTGGCATCATGTTATTGGAGTAGCCTCCCATCATGCCACTGGGCCCCATGTTTCCTCCCATCATGCCCGGCTGCATGCTGTTAGGCATGTGGTTTGGTGGCATACCCATGGAGTTTGGCCCCATCATGTTGCCCATCATATTGCTGTTAGGGGGCAGCATGCCTGGTCCCATTGGTCCCATGCCATGGTCAGAGTTCTGCATGTAGTTGGGCCCCATGGAGGGTGGGAAACCCTCCATGCCCTGACTGTTGCTATTTGGAGTGCTTGGAGGTCGGAATGCATCCTGGGAGCCCTGGGAACCTGCTGTAAAGTGAAAGTAGAAATGAGGAGTTGCACTACATAAGATACATTAGGATAACTCACTAATAAGATACTACAAGAGGGACTCTATGATCCATTAAGCCTGTATGAAATTAAGGCAATGTTAAAATTTCATCAATAGACAAGGTTTGACAATAATACATTGCACCTGGTATTTTTAATGCTGCTTTCCCAATGAAAAGGCCCTAAGATTTCTGCTCATCTTACCTGGTGATGGTGCCCGGCGGTGCTTCTGTTCTCGTTTTTGCTGTAGTTGAGCTTCCATTTGAGCAAGAATGGGTGCTGGATCAGTGCCGCCTCGATCAAACTGGCACTCGTATGAAAAGAGGTATTTGATGTAGTTTTTCTTGAGTGTGAAGGCAGCACTAGCAGATGTGCCTATGTTCACTAGTCCACATATCTCCTTCCATTTCTTGGTCTTTGTGACCTGCAATAGAAGGATGTACTTCAACCTGGGTGTCTAACAGGCAATTCCACAAGAGACCTTGTAAAAATTTAATCACATCTGTTAACTTTTTGATATTAGAATTATCTCATTCTCACAAGTTTTTAAATATTGGTATTTTCATTTTTGTATTTTTGAATTATTGATAAGGTTACATGAAAACCTTGGAACCAATTGAGCGGATTGAAGTTACCTCATTTACCAGTCTCTGTGGACTAATATATGGAAGTCTATCCTGAAAGTGATCATCATTTCAATCACATTTTCTTTTTCTACTATTGATTTTTTTTCTCAACTCTATATCATTAATTCATCTATCCTTCAAGAAACACTCATTTTTTCAATATGACGAAAATAATTTAATAGATACATTAACCGATTTTTGGTTTTGAAGAAAACTAGACATTTTCTGTGAATTTATCATTTCATATCATAGCACTTAATGTGTTGATCAGAGTGGTATAAACCTCATCCAATGGTCACTGACCAATGTCTGAAACTCTAGCCTGAAAGGATCATCATTTTAAAACACATTACGAGACAAAAAGACCCATTTGCTTGATTTAGTAATTTAAGAGAGATATTATGCCAAGCTTAAATCTTTTGTAGATTGTTTTATTTTAGTCAATGAAAGTACTCCTATGCTATACTGATATTAATATTGATAGTTGATGTGAACTTTAAAACACCATCACCCTGATTATAGCCATAAACTGGACAGAATTATTTAATGTGTTGATCAGAGTCGTATCTGCCTCATTCATTGGTCACTGCTGACCAATGTCTGAAACTCTAGCCTGAAAGGATCATCATATCCAACACATTACGTGACAAAAAGACCCATTTGCTTGAATTAGTAATTAGGAATATTATGCAAAGCTTAAATCTTTCTATATATATCTTTCACTATATATAAAGTGTTTTTATAGTCTATGAAAGTACTCCTATGCTATAAGGATATTCATACTGATAGATAATGTGAACTTTAAACAACATCACCCTGATTATGGTTATAAACTGGACAGAATGATTAAATGTGTTGATCAGAGTGGTATAAACCTCATCCAATGGTCATTGCTGACCAATGTCTGAAACTCTAGCCTGAAAGGATCATCATTTTACAACACATTGCAAGACAAAAAGACCCATTTGCTTGATTAAGTAATTCAAGAGGAATATTATGCTCAGCTTAAATCTTTCTATATATATCTTTCACTATATATAGTAGTGTTTATAGACAATGAAAGTACTCCTATGATATAAGGATATTCATACTGATAGATAATGTGAACTTTTAAACAACATCACCCTGATTATGGTTATAAACTGGACAGAATGATTAAATGTGTTGATCAGAATGGTATAAACCTCATCCAATGGTCACTGCTGACCAATGTCTGAAACTCTAGCCTGAAAGGATCATCATTATACAACACATTACGTGACAAAAAGACCCATTTGCTTGATAAAGTAATCCAAGAGAAATATTATGCCAAGCTTAAATCTTTTGTATATCGTATTTAAATCTTTTGTATATCGTATTTTAGTCAATGAAAGTACTCCTATGCTATACTGATATTAATATTGATAGTTGATGTGAACTTTAAAACACCATCACCCTGATTATGGCCATAAACTGGACAGAATTATTTAATGTGTTGATCAGAATGGTATAAACCTCATCCAATGGTCATTGACCAATGTCTGAAACTCTAGCCTGAAAGGATCATCATTTTACAACACATAAGGAAGCTGAATTTTATTCTGCTGATAAAACTAGCCATCGAGTTAACTCTTTACGTACTCATTCAAATTTCGCGGTCGCTACCGGAAGTGAATGCTGGGTAGGTCCTTTGTGTATTGGAGCATATGGCTATCACATCAGACGTCGATAAAACGATCTTTTACTGATCTTTTACTGTTGTATAATGCTTAATATTAAATGAAGTTTATCATATGGAACAAGTACTGAGTACGGAAACTCTTTTACCCAATTTTTCCTTTAAAATACGGCGAAATCACCAGGCAGAATCGCGGGAAATGACATGTTAATTGGCACATGTGTCACACATGTGCAAGAAATCACGCAGCCAAAACATTGTTTTTTCGGTGTGTAAAAATATTTTACGTATTTCTTACTGATTTTGATGATAAACGTTACTCAATTATATATATATTATCGTTTTTAATTGTTTTATTGTGTTGAACACCTCAACAATCTCGCAGAAAACGAAAGTAAATTTGAGGCCGCCATTTTGTAGCTATGTAAACAGCTCGGCATGAACCGGCGGAATTCTTTGAAATAGACAATCTTAACGAATGAATTATGCTTCTGGTATGTAAAATATACCATCAATACAATATTTAAATTGCTTTTTATTTCTTAAAAACATCCTTTCCGTGTCAATTCCTTCGTATGACTATGCTAAACCAGCAAGTAATATCAACATCTTTCGCGATGTTTTACGATGATTTGAGTCATCACAAAGGATGGAAGGCATGTTAATTGTGACGTGTGTAGTCGTCATGAAGGATACAAGAGCACGTTTTTGTGACGTCTGTAGTCGTCGTGAGTACAGAAACAGTTAATAAGTTATCAATAAGATCTCCATCTCAATTTAACAAATAACGTTGTGAGTAATCCATATTCTAGTTATTATCATCAAGACTTGGTTTATAAGGAAATCTTGATTAGTATGCTTCTAACAATGTAGAGGGAAATGTTGTGTTGTTGATTTTGTTGTGGCTTGATTAATAATCACACAATTTCTATAATCCCAACTATAGCCATACAGGAATGGTGTTATTAATGTGTTGATCAGAGTGGTATAAACCTCATCCAATGGTCATTGCTGACCAATGTCTGAAACTCTAGCCTGAAAGGATCATCATTTTACAACACATTACGAGACAAAAAGACCCATTTGCCTGATTTAGCAATCCAAGTGAAATATTATGCCAAGCTTAAATCTTCTGTATATCGTATTTTAGTCAATGTAAGTACTCCTATGCTATACTGATATTAATATTGATAGATGATGTGAACTTTATAACATCACCCTGATTATGGCCATAAACTGGACAGAATTATTTAATGTGTTGATCAGAATGGTATAAACCTCATCCAATGGTCATTGACCAATGTCTGAAACTCTAGCCTGAAAGGATCATCATTTTACAACACATAAGGAAGCTGAATTTTATTCTGCTGATAAAACTAGCCATCGAGTTAACTCTTTACGTACTCATTCAAATTTCGCGGTCGCTACCGGAAGTGAATGCTGGGTAGGTCCTTTGTGTATTGGAGCATATGGCTATCACATCAGACGTCGATAAAACGATCTTTTACTGATCTTTTACTGTTGTATAATGCTTAATATTAAATGAAGTTTATCATATGGAACAAGTACTGAGTACGGAAACTCTTTTACCCAATTTTTCCTTTAAAATACGGCGAAATCACCAGGCAGAATCGCGGGAAATGACAGGTTAATCGGCACATGTGTCACACATGTGCAAGAAATCACGCAGCCAAAACATTGTTTTTTTGGTGTGTAAAAATATTTTACGTATTTCTTACTGATTTTGATGATAAACGTTACTCAATTATATATATATTATCGTTTTTAATTGTTTTATTATGTTGAACACCTCAACAATCTCGCAGAAAACGAAAGTAAATTTGAGGCCGCCATTTTGTAGCTATGTAAACAGCTCGGCATGAACCGGCGGAATTCTTTGAAATAGACAATCTTAACGAATGAATTATGCTTCTGGTATGTAAAATATACCATCAATACAATATTTAAATTGCTTTTTATTTCTTAAAAACATCCTTTCCGTGTCAATTCCTTCGTATGACTATGCTAAACCAGCAAGTAATATCAACATCTTTCGCGATGTTTTACAATGATTTGAGTCGTCACAAAGGATGGAAGGCATGTTAATTGTGACGTGTGTAGTCGTCATGAAGGATACAAGAGCACGTTTTTGTGACGTCTGTAGTCGTCGTGAGTACGGAAAGAGTTAATAAGTTATCAATAAGATCTCCATCTCAATTTAACAAATAACGTTGTGAGTAATCCATATTCTAGTTATTATCATCAAGACTTGGTTTATAAGGAAATCTTGATTAGTATGCTTCTAACAATGTAGAGGGAAATGTTGTGTTGTTGATTTTGTTGTGGCTTGATTAATAATCACACAATTTCTATAATCCCAACTATAGCCATACAGGAATGGTGTTATTAATGTGTTGATCAGAGTCGTATCTGCCTCATTCATTGGTCACTGACCAATGTCTGAAACTCTAGCCTGAAAGGATCATCATTTTACAACACATTACAAGACAAAAAGACCAATTTGCTTGATTTAGTAATCCAAGTGAAATAGTATGCCAAGCTTAAATCTTCTGTATATCGTATTTTAGTCAATGTAAGTACTCCTATGCTATACTGATATTAATATTAATAGTTGATGTGAACTTTATAACATCACCCTGATTATGGCCATAAACTGGACAGAATGATTAAATGTGTTGATCAGAATGGTATAAACCTCATCCAATGGTCACTGCTGACCAATGTCTGAAACTCTAGCCTGAAAGGATCATCATTTTACAACACATTGCAAGACAAAAAGACCCATTTGCTTGATAAAGTAATCCAAGAGAAATATTATGCCAAGCTTAAATCTTTTGTATATCGTATTTAAATCTTTTGTATATCGTATTTTAGTCAATGAAAGTACTCCTATGCTATACTGATATTAATATTGATAGTTGATGTGAACTTTAAAACACCATCACCCTGATTATGGCCATAAACTGGACAGAATTATTTAATGTGTTGATCAGAATGGTATAAACCTCATCCAATGGTCATTGACCAATGTCTGAAACTCTAGCCTGAAAGGATCATCATTTTACAACACATAAGGAAGCTGAATTTTATTCTGCTGATAAAACTAGCCATCGAGTTAACTCTTTACGTACTCATTCAAATTTCGCGGTCGCTACCGGAAGTGAATGCTGGGTAGGTCCTTTGTGTATTGGAGCATATGGCTATCACATCAGACGTCGATAAAACGATCTTTTACTGATCTTTTACTGTTGTATAATGCTTAATATTAAATGAAGTTTATCATATGGAACAAGTACTGAGTACGGAAACTCTTTTACCCAATTTTTCCTTTAAAATACGGCGAAATCACCAGGCAGAATCGCGGGAAATGACAGGTTAATCGGCACATGTGTCACACATGTGCAAGAAATCACGCAGCCAAAACATTGTTTTTTCGGTGTGTAAAAATATTTTACGTATTTCTTACTGATTTTGATGATAAACGTTACTCAATTATATATATATTATCGTTTTTAATTGTTTTATTGTGTTGAACACCTCAACAATCTCGCAGAAAACGAAAGTAAATTTGAGGCCGCCATTTTGTAGCTATGTAAACAGCTCGGCATGAACCGGCGGAATTCTTTGAAATAGACAATCTTAACGAATGAATTATGCTTCTGGTATGTAAAATATACCATCAATACAATATTTAAATTGCTTTTTATTTCTTAAAAACATCCTTTCCGTGTCAATTCCTTCGTATGACTATGCTAAACCAGCAAGTAATATCAACATCTTTCGCGATGTTTTACGATGATTTGAGTCGTCACAAAGGATGGAAGGCATGTTAATTGTGACGTGTGTAGTCGTCATGAAGGATACAAGAGCACGTTTTTGTGACGTCTGTAGTCGTCGTGAGTACGGAAAGAGTTAATAAGTTATCAATAAGATCTCCATCTCAATTTAACAAATAACGTTGTGAGTAATCCATATTCTAGTTATTATCATCAAGACTTGGTTTATAAGGAAATCTTGATTAGTATGCTTCTAACAATGTAGAGGGAAATGTTGTGTTGTTGATTTTGTTGTGGCTTGATTAATAATCACACAATTTCTATAATCCCAACTATAGCCATACAGGAATGGTGTTATTAAATGTGTTGATCAGAGTCGTATCTGCCTCATTCATTGGTCATTGACCAATGTCTGAAACTCTAGCCTGAAAGGATCATCATTTTACAACACATTACGAGACAAAAGAACACTTACAACTACCTAGCTGGTATCACACAGTACCCATGGCTAACAAGAATATAAATAGGACATAGATATACCACCACCCTTGCCTGCTTACGTAACTATGAAAACTAATCATATTCAATTAACCTTTTACTCTAGAACATTTTATAATCAGCTATTATTAATTAACTATTAATTAGTGGATATGCACAAAGCAGCTGACACAAATATTTTTGCTCTTAAAATAATCCAAATACCAGTGATCTTTCAAAGGTGTTTACCAAATAGAACATTATAACAAAATCAAAATTTTGGATCAAATGTATCGATCTTCTATTTGAAACCTATCACATCTACCTGACAATTCCTTTATTTAGAAGACTAAGTTTAAATGTGTTGATCAGAGTGGTAATCTGCCTCATCTAATGGTCATTTCTGACCAGTGTCTGAAACTCTAGCCTGAAAGGATCATCATATCCAACACTTTCATTATCACATGAATTGTGAAATAATTTGACAACTTCCATTGACAGTACAGATGAATATTTTCCACCCAAATTACTAAATTCCTATAATATCAAAAGCGAAAACCTGTGATTCAACCCGGATACCAATTCAAACAAAACACCTGCATAGGTACCTATGTATGTCACCATTGCACACGGCTGTAATTGATTACATTATAAGTCATATCTGCCATTTCCTTTCTTATCCTTAAAGAGTTTCTGTACCGCTAAGTGTAACCCCAGTGATTCTAATGATTATTTGTCTTCAGAAAAAAAAAAGAAAAAAAAAATCCTTTATTATCCAGGATTCTTACCTCAAGCATACCGCCTTTATCCCTGACAATTAAGTAAAGTCTGTATAGATCCAAGGGCTGCTTGCTGATGGAGGGCATAGAGGTGATAGGCTGTGACCGCTCCTCAAGGAACACAAATAGCCGATCTAGGAAATACTTCCGCTCTGGCTCACTGCCCATTTCATACAGCTTCGCTACATCGCCACCACCCTTCTATAAAGAAAAAGAATAATGATAGTCACATGCACTGGGGAATATATTGATAATAGCATGCTTTAAATACTACACCAACAACTGTAGGACTGTCTTACCAGGCTTGGCCAAGTGCTGTTTGGGAGGGAGGAAAAAAGAGAATAAAATACAAACAAAATTTTAAAATAAAACATTCATCATACAAAAAAATACATCACCAATATATGGAACGTACTCGTGACAGGTTTACAACAATAATTCATCATATACTTTGCTCTTCTCAATTAATTGTCCAATCCAGATGTTTAATGATTGAAGATATAGAAAAGCATGAACACAAAAACTGAGAAATTGTAAGGACAAGAATCAAGATTCATCAGAGTATTTGTCTTCATTTTACTACTTTAAGAATTGAGAAAAGAAGCAAGATAAATCAAAATGTCCTCTTACATTTGAAACTCAATTACTCTTTATCTGCAAAATGCTTGGCAAAATTGGACAAATGACAAAACATGAAAATTTCCAGAGAAGAGAAAAAAGTGTGAAAATACATAAAACATGATGATGCAGGGAAAGTTCATAACCACTGATTGACGCAAAACACAAAGTGTGACATTGAGGCTTACGAACTGAACCACTCTTTACGGTGCAAAGTGAAAATGTCAAAATGAGATTGAAATTACAGGAAACAAAAACATAAATGCTCTGTGCAACTTGGATTTTATCTTATCAGAAGGACAAAAATTTGTCATAAATTGCAACTGTAAATGCAAAATTCTATCTACAAAATCAATATGAAAATTAAATCTAACTTGCAAGTGAAGGGTGACCCCAAGGTGGTCTTATTGTCAAAATAGAGACAAATCAACCTCCAATCAGAGTGTAAAACTAATGAAATATTGACAATGAAATAAAGGTGCACATCAGTAATTGTTATGCAAATGAATTAGTATTAATTGGCTGCAGTAGGTGATTGGTTATATAATTTTACTTTCATTACACAGCAGTTTCATCACTATAATATTTAGCAGGTGCCCTCTTCATTAATGATGTCCATGCTATGAAAAAAACTACATATGCAGCTTTCCTCTTAGTGGGTGATATGTTTTTCTTCCCTAAGGACATGACCTCAGCACTTGAACTGAACATGTTTTCTTTCAGTCTGAGCATACTTTAATGGAAACTTTTTAAAATCTTCCTCTAGTGGCATACTTATTTTTATTGTGAATAATTTCAGTTAGTAGTGTAATAGATAATTTTAACAGCTAATAATTAACATTTTAGTAAGTGTATATCAAAACAGAGCATCCTTTTTGTCTGCTGTAACATTTGTGTCTAATTTGTGATAAATCATCTTGACAGAATTGAACATTAGTTATATGATCAATTTTCTTAACACAAACTGGATGGCTTGTTCTGATGTTGCACAAGATTTTAGAAAGCCAAAGATAAACAATTCAGAAAATACATCATTTCAACAGGAAAAAGAAATTTAATACCAAATGAACAAAAACTAAAACATATCTATAAATAACAATCAACTTTAAAACTTTGAAATACAAGAGCTGTGCCAAAATCAAGGCCTTCGAGCATATTACCTGTATTTGATCCTGTGAGTGCCAAGTCAGTAAAAATGCAAATAATGAAATTATAAATGACATGATCAAACCATTAGTCCAAGTGAGCAAAGCACGAATGGTAGTAAATACTTAACACCAGTAAGTCCCATATATCAGCATGGTCTTTTGACTGTTATCTCCCAAATACAGTCTACTCTTCAAGTTTTGCATTATTTTTTGTTATTCTCTTAAAACTGCTACATTAGCTAGCAAAGATGATCATTTATAAGTAATAGTTATCATACTTTAAAAGAGTTCCTGTAAAAGGGAGATAACAAATGTCTGACAGTAGTACAAGCCTAGTGTGCAAGTCACATCCAGGAACCAGATTTTGTGACATACTGGCATTGTCCAGTACAATGTGCAGGGCAGACAAGACCAGTACCAGTTATGAATAATAAAAAATCACGACTTCACCACTATAAAGAAAATATATATATATATAAATATAAAATATGTAAATAATACAAATGCCATGACAACCACATCCCACAGCGGGCGGACGGTATGATGCAGGAGGGTACCACACCCATGACGAGCGAGCAGGCTATCGAGCGAGCGACGGGGGAGGTGTAGGACTTACTGTCATGGTGACCCAAGAGGGAACCACCGCCGGGCCAGACGTGGTGCTAGCCGGACTGGCAATATTGTCAAAGTCGTCGTGACAAGATGAGATACTGGCTCCGCCAGGCGATGGTGCCACCGAACTGGCGGGGGTGGGTGGATGCGACAATACACCCTCCTACAATGAAGGCAAACCTACGGCTCATTACCAGTCCTTAGGTCACTAAGTGAGTATAGCAGTGTAGCTCTATACGTATAAATCGAGTTAAAAATCAGCAATCGCTCACTCGTAAGGGCAAGTTACTGTATTGTACACAGCTACATTACACTTGCCCTATAGCAGCGAGTGTTAATTTTTTTCTCGGTTTAGATTGGAGAGCTGAGCGTCTTTGCTGCAAAAAATTGCAGTCATATGATTTGTTGTTGGGTATGTCCACCTGTTCCTAAGAAAAGTATAACTTATCACGTATAGCATCAATTCAGATATCACTCAAAATGCAAATTTCTCCCTTTAGTGCATCATTCAATTGTGTTCATATCCCACCAAGCTTAAAAGTAGAAGCCTGAAAACACATGCTGACAGAAGGCTAGAACTAAACATACCCTACTACAGAATTTCTCAGAAAAATGTTCATAATTCTCATTTCTTTACCTGCAGGTTTTTTTGTTTTTTTATTCATTATTCTTAATCGATTCTTGTTTCAATTCTCAAGACTTTCTTCGCATCTGTTCAGAATATTTACTGGCAAGCTAGTATTTCAGCACTCATACTTTCATGAAATATGTTGCAGATAGAGACAGACAGAAAAACAACCAAAATCAAAACCAAACAAGAACACTCCTATATGAATAAAATTACTGATTATGTCCATGGCATTGTATCAGTTGAGTATTCACAAGTGCTTGTGATTACCTCCCTTTAACTACTGTCTTTTCGTACAAGATTCAATGTGCAATGAACATGAATGAACTTTTCCAGTTAATTCCTGAAAATAAGATCACAGCTTATACTTTTTCCACATAAATATTGCACACAAAACAAATAATGGATGTAGTTAACATCTAGCATGAGTTGTTCAAATTTTTGTTAGACAACAAGTCTGTTCTGTTTCTATTGAAAAATTGTACAATCATAAAAAATTTAATGGAGAACTATGTCTACACATATTTCAAACAAATACCAACCCAAACTTGTCATCTAACAAAACTAGGAACAACACTCATTACATTATATTTGATTTTTCACAGAAGACGTATCACAAACATCAACAGAAATTATAGTGATTAATAGCACAACTACACTAAAGTGTTTGTTGACGAGCGTGAATCGTACCTTTTTCTTTTTCTCTGTAGATGGAGGGGGAGGGGCAGGCGCCTCTTCTATCGTGGGAATTGGCGGAATTGGTAAACAGTTGGGTTGTGGGGGTATGGGAATGTGATCTTGATGGCTGTCGTTGCTGTTCCCGGCCTCAGAGATACTCGTCACGGGGCTTGTGATGCTCTGAGTTACTATTGTTTTTATATCTGGTAACAAAGAACATATGTGAAATTGGAGCCCAAAACATGTTATTTTTTACAGATATCAATTATCTATATATGTGTTGATCAGAGTGGTATAAACCTCATCCAATGGCCATTGCTGACCAATGTCTGAAACTCTAGCCTGAAAGGATCATCATTTTCAACACAATATTTTCACTTCAATTTGTTCCATTTCTCATCAGTAAGTTCAACATCCCTGACCAAACAATCATTTCTCGAAGTACTTACCGGAATTTGTTGTTGTTGCTGTAGTGGTGATGGGCATTTCTTGTTTGGATGAGAAGGGTGAGGACACTTGTTCCATTGGCATACCCACTGGTACACTGTCTGATGGCATTGAATTTAGTCGCTGATCCTTTCCATCCATTGACTGATTCTCTAGATGTGACTTGGTCACACCAGAAGAGTTGCTATCTACATCAGAGCTTTGATTGGGCGTATTACACACGGATGCCACCCCCTGGGGGTCACTACTGCCCTTCTTTTTAGTGTCATGTTGACTATTTTGTGTCGAATCAGGAGCACTAGAATGAACTTCACTTTCAGTAATTGGAACACTTGTATTGGATAATGTTGAGCTAGATGAATTGGAGTCATGCTGTTGCATATTTGGTGTCCTAGATGGAGGGATATTTGATGAAGGCATATTTGAATCCATGGAAGAGGCTAATGATGATGATATAACTGAATTATCCGACGGCATGCTACCAGATGAACTGTTCTGTTGAACCGACGTTGCTGGCAACATGGAACCATTATTATTGCCGCCTATACTATTTGGTAAAGAACTATTAGGAACACTACTAGATATTGGTACAGACATGCTATTATTATCATTGGGCATTGTAGATGGTGAAGTACATGGTAAATGGCCACCCATAGAACTAGAATTAGGCACTGGCGAATGTGAGTTGGGCATCTGATTCATATTAGAGTTTGGTATGTTGGAGTTGAAGTTGTGCCCATATCCTACATGGTTCATTTGATTCATTTGGCCCATTTGCTGTGGTGGCGTATACATTCTTTGCGGATTTGTCATGGTGGGCCGTACTGCCACCGGTTGCGGTCCTTTCGCAGAATTTGCTGCTGCTATTAATGCAGCTTGAGCAGCCGCCTGCGCACCTTTAACTGCAGGGACAGTTGCTCCTACTGGTTGTCCTGGACTACTTGCCGACATGTTTTGTCCTTGTTGGCTCATGGATCCTGCCATGCCACTGTTTTGAGACATCCCTGAATGACTTCCAGGTCCTAAACCCAGTCCAGGACTTGGACCTCCACTACTTGGACCATTTGGTCCAGGGCTGGGACCGGGACCAGGACCAGCATTAGGACCAATTGGACCAGGGCTTGGGCCTCCTGGGCCTCCTGGACCTCCTGGGCCTCCTGGGCCTCCTGGACCTCCTGGACCTCCTGGGCCTCCTCCCGGACCTCCAGGCCCAGAACCAGGTCCAGCACCAGCACCTGGCCCTGGTCCTGGTCCAGAGTTCTGTCCAGGACCTGGACCAGGCCCTGGACCAGGACCCGGGCCAGGACCTGGGCCAGAACCTGGGCCAGAACCTGGACCCATATGGTTTCCATAGTTATTACCATACTGATTGTTCACATTCATCATACTATTCTGTCCACTACTGTACATTGGATAGTTTCTGTTGCCCATGGGCATATTGTTATACATGTGAGCATTTCCATGACTTGGACCGTTATACATATTCTGTTGAGGGTAGTTCTGCATCACAGCGTTTCCCTGCATATTGCCACCTTGCCTACCAGGGTACATTCCTGAAAATAATCGAAACAGTTATTATGATTTGCCACTTTTAAATTTCAAAATGTTTTCTTGGCATTTTTATTTCTGAAACAACTTTAGTTGTCATGAAATAATCATGCAAAGAAATGCTTGAAATTGGTATTAACACTTAAAATGTTCTTAAATCTCTACATATGGACACATGCATCATTTTATCATCTTTGTCCAGAATAATAACAAACAGAACATAATAAATAGGATGGACTTAAAGATACAAACATGCAGACTAACTAAAACCCAGGAAAAGAGGATATATGTCTCAACAGGTTATTTTTTCTGTATAACACATATTTTATGACAGCCTTTATTTCATTATTCCAAGTGGTAAAGGGATTATTTATTGGCAAAATACCCTACAAAGGATGTCCAATACAACTATTGATAGATTAACTATTATAATGGACAGGAATCCTTTGATGAGTCCCTCACCTGGCTGAGAGAAATGAGAGTTATACTGAGGATAGTGTCCACCCACGGAGTTACCTCCCATGCCACTCCCAGGCATCTTACCACCACTTCCTGGTCCGAAGTTCATCTGGTTTGGACCCATCGGTGGTGGCATCATCTGCTGGTTGTAACCTACAAGGCATGACAAATATAGGTTCAGTCTTCATACTATAGTTTTAAGAAATAACTCTAAAAGACTTATGAAATTTTAGGTCAAAATATCTGACAGTATCAGATAACACTGAATAGATAAAAATATATCTATATACCACAAAAAATGATAAGAATATATCAACCTTATTTAACAGAAGAATATGTGAAGTATTACTTTCTAAGAGACAGAACATGTGGCAATTTGACAAAAAACATGAATCATTTTTATATATACATCTAACACAATTTTTCAACTGTACCAGCAACGTCCCTTGCTGAAGAAAAATATTCTCCATGTTGTTTTCTTGGATAATGAAGATAATTATTTTATAAAATTTTATTTATAGATTTACCTTGAGTAGCCATCGGTGACTGTGTCATGCGTGCGTTCTGTCCATCAGAAGAGGGGCGAGTTGGCATAGGACTCCCTGCCTGGGTACTACCTGTAATGACAAAAGTATGTAAAGTTTGAGGAAACTTCCTAAGACACTTAAATCCTGACCCTAAATAATTGATGTATCTATCCCTGGTAGAAGGTTGATACAAGTAGGAAAAAGATCACAGATATATGATGAAGAGTGTTTCTATACTATTGACAATATATATTTACAAATTAAATAAAAAAGAAATGACTTGGGAAGGCTTGAAACAGGTTCCAAACTTGTTTGGTGTATCTATATCAGAACAAGCATGTGGATGTCACATGTGTAATCTGTGGTCTCAATAATTATATACCATTCCATGACCAGTACTACATTATTGTTTATCAATTATTCATGTCCACAACTGTCAACTGAGGAACAATAGCAGGCAGCTGACCTTTATATCAACAGGATTTTAATCACAACACATTAACAACTCTGTCACCTTACAAATCAGTGTCAACTCCAGTTACAATAAATTTCATCACAAAGAAATTCAAACACATCAAAATCAAATAAGTTTTGATTCCCTTATGAAAAACGGTGCAAAAATGGCATGTCAATCATGGAGAAATAATGCTGAAGACACAGAGATGCTGAAACATGGGATTATCAAGTTCACACTGTGATGTAGCAATTACATAATCCCAATGGTAGTTTGTACACTGCTTGCACCTAAAACCATGGCACAAGTGTGAAAGCTAGGTCAACTTAACCATGCATTACCATTGATATGTATTGTCTACAACACACATCCAATTCATACCTTTACACAGACACGTTTTGTTTATGACTATCCAAACTTCACTCCACAAAGTAAACATCCAATAAATTTACCAAATTATGAACTATATATAAGCTATTTTTAATCTGTATTACACATAATGTTTACATGATTTTATTAGTGTTACTATGGTGAAGTTAACCAGCTGTAAGTTACACAGATAGATGCATGCTCTTTAATCTTTTGATGCCAACAATCTAGCATGTGTAGGTAAACACTGGGCTAACCTGTAGCCTTTATCCCCGTGACTTCAATATCCCAGCCTGGGGCTCTCCCAAGTACAATCAGGGCCTCCTTACACTGTACAACTCAATCATCATCCTACATTATCATATAGGCCACATTTTAGATGTACCTAATGAATGAATTTCCCATAAGCCTTGTGGGATAAAAACAAAAGTGCATCACCAGGAGAAGGGAGGCACAGCATGCAGCACAGGGTATGTTTATTTTAAAGTTAGAGCATCCTTCATTTAGCATACCTGCGGGAGAAACATTCTGCCAGATCCACAGGAAAGTGCACAGTTAACATTGATTAGCTGGATGTCTTGATGGAGATGTTTGAAAGGTGCATTTTTTTGTCACCTCTTTAACGAGCAGATTACTTCCCGCATAGCTGCACTAAAGGTTTTTTTTTTCCACTTGTCATTACTACTCTAAAGTGATCCTAAAGTTTCGAAGTAGGCTGCTGTTATTTAAATGTAACTGACAAATAACTTACACAGGTTCTAAATGTTTTTAACTATACATAAGAGGTTGGGTTTTTTATATCAGAGAAATGTATAAACAATTATATGATATACACCTTCCTGATGAAATTTGAACTGTTTTAGTAAAAGGCGAAAATAGTCCTAACCTGGTCAAGAAAAATAATATGGCCAGTAAAAGTATTCATCAAATGAATATATACATCAAGAATTTAATATTCCAATTATTCAACTTTCAGAAAGCAATAATGTTAAGGAGCTAATGTAATGTGTTGATAAATGTGCTTTTTTGAAATATCAAATTTTCTAGAATCTTTTTACCTTTGAACCTCACATTAAACAACCTCTACATCTGTCGAACTGGCTTAAATTTGGGGGCGTCAAAAGATTAATAGAAAGCTCAAATAAATTTGTAAATGGACAGAAGCAATGAACATGACAATGTCAAAATGTCAACATTGCAGATAGTATTCCCTACTTTTGTTTCTAAAAATATTTTACAAGTGTGTTTAACATCATAATAAACAGATCCTATTTATTAATCTCATTATACCTTCCAACCAATTCACTGGTATCATATTAGGTTATAATCTACACTTGCCAATTTAGGAATATTCCTTAAATTTGACAGCTTTTACTCTTCCTTTTTTGTTATAGTAAAAAGGTTTGATCATCTTTTTTCTTTTTTTCTCCCATTCCTTAATCAATGTATTTAAAACAAAGGAATTATATATGATTCACTAAGCAATCAACAAAACATTCAGATTTCAGATGTCTGCCACAGGAACAAACATGATATTCCAATTTCTTTTTATTCTTATCATTCCTTTTTCCTCATGACTACCAATGCAATGGACCAGCACATATAAGATATATTATCTATACCTTTGTCTCAGAAATGTTATCAGGAAGTTAAGTATTTCAAATCGTCTACTTAAGTCCCTTTTGGCTGCATAATAACAGCCCGTTCCATTCTCAACATAGCTTACAAATAAATCACAATTACTGTTGAAAACATTTAACAACACACAATATATATTTTATGGTCTTGCAATTTCACATTATTTCAAATCCTCAACAAGTCCATATAAATCTCAAAATATAATTTGCAGTGCTCCCTTCGGCAAAGAATGATAACCATTATACTACACTGTACACGTAACCAGGAAATCAATGGCATTTATATGGTGAGGTAAATGGAATTCTTATGAATGAGCTGTGTATGTATATTTATGTCAACTGGAAGGCTGAAACAAATTAAACCTTCCCTGAGGGGATTAGCAGCTATTTGCATCAGTTAAACACTATATTCCTTCCAAGAACAATCAATTGTAGAAAGAGCCCTCAATGGATATAATTGATCTGCGGTATATCAATCTGATACCTCCCGTCATTACTTTTTTCGCTAGGCACTTCACACATAAAGCACTTGCAGCTAGACAGACTTTTAATTACCAACAACAGGAATGCTAATAGAAGATAGTGCACTTGTGCCAATAACATTTTCTGAAACAGACATTGACACTAACCCACTGACTAGCATTGACATAAGTGTATGTTTTGTACACAGCACACTTGACTGGGTTTGAATGGGCAAATTAAGTGCTAGCCAGCTTGTTAGGATAAGTGTGACCTCAGATGGCTCACTGCTGGGGGTCATAAATCAGCTGTAAACAGGTGTACTTGGCCTACAGACAGGCATGACCTCTGACCTGTCTGATGTTGTCTAGAGTGATTATTATCTATTATTAGCACCAGGGAAATACCAGTGCTGACTGACAAGAGGCAGGGACCACCTGTTGGTAAGTGTGTCTGGCATAACAATGACTGCAGACATCCAACTTTGGGGAATCCCCTGCTGATGTGTTTATAGACCTGCACAATTAATACAGGTAGCTTTCACTCCATGGGATCAATACTGCCAGAATGGAGTACACCTCGCATCCTCATCAATCAAAGATTCAAAGAAATGCCAAAAACCAATTTATATGTTTGATTTGATTCTGGATAAAAATGGAAAAAGCACCTGTTAAGTACCGAGTGGAGACAAATCACAGCATACAAGCACCCATGGAGTGATAATTACACACTCTACACCAAAACATTTGATCTGTATGTAAACAAAGCCTTGGTGCCGTTTCACCTGATTAAGCTATATTAATAACACAACAAATGTAGATATGAAAACTATACAGACACAGGTAGATATACACCTGAGTTAAAGACAAGTGTACCCAACGAACTTCTTAATACTTTGCACAGGTCGAGGTCACTTTTCATGATCATTGACTGGAAAAAATTGGCTATTGTTAGCGTTTCAATAGGGCAGCTCTTCAAAGATATCAAGAGTAATATCTGCCACATTAGGGAGATACAATGACACATTTGCCAATGGGAAGCATTAACAGGGTGATAAGATACAGCTATAATGGCTGAATTGGTGAAGACATGCTATTTATTTTTACCCATCTATCTCCATCTACAATCAAATATATACTTGAGTGTATCAGACTGACAATTGAGTATCATGTATGATCAGATACAGAGGAATTCCTGCTTTACACAGCAGCTCGAGCAGTCTATGCTGCCTTATCATTACAGAGTTTAACTCTTGGGATTTCCCCGTTTATCACATCACATGCTTTTATAGTGTATGTTCCATTTATATTCATTTAAAGGGATTTTTTGTCATGTTTTCAAAACATAATCAATTTCATCAATAAAAGATAATATCTAGAAATGTAAGCAAGGGAAAAGAAAAAAATAAACCATTAACGAACTATGAACAATCCATTCATAAGTTAACAAATTTACACAAATTATAAATAATTCATACCCATTGTCTTTTTAACAGAAAACTATTTAATGCAGAGCAAGGAATTATGACAACAGAGCTTTTTACTGTTTTTATCAATATTACAGGCAAAAGAAATAATCATGGTTTTTTTATTATTATTATTTTAAAGTCTTTTCTCTTTCAGCAAATTGTTTATAGCAAATACATTTAATACTGTTAAGTATTTATGACTAATTATAACTAAAATGGGATAATTACTCAGCTGTAATAAACTGTTCATAAAATATTCATGCCACAGGGAACATAAACAGCTGTGGCAGAATTCTCCAGTAAATGGTTCTGGAGTAATCAAGTCAAATCAATTTTGATATCATTCTCTCAATGGAAAGAGAAAAATCTCTTCAACTTTCTGGAATACTGATTAACTTACAATTAAATGTTATTTTTGTTAACAAAATGGCACCCACCTGATGACCTATGGGACCAAACTTTTGATGAATATTGTAATGACAGATATTTCTGATGATCACAAACATGAAGTAAAATTTGTTACAATATCAATTTTGGATAAATTTTTTCATATTTTATTTTAGAGAATTTTTGAAATTTTCAGCGAGACTTAAACAAACATGAGTTTCTTCTGCTTGCAAAAAAGTGAAAATAAACAATTTAGTCTTATCCTGTTATCAAGTTATCCCAAGATTGTCTCCTTTCAATTTTTAAGTGTTGTATTTACCTGACAGGGAGGCAGGTGTATTTGACCTTGAACCAGTAGAGCCAGCAGGTGAGGGAGCAGGTCGAAGTGCTGCCACTGCAGGATGGACTCCTGTAGGGGTTGGTGTATTTCTGGAAGGGTCACATCCTAAATCGTCACCACTCCGAGAATCCTGCAAAATATAAAAATATGCATACTCTAATTGCTGCAAGATATTTATCATGAATATTGATGATAGGTATGGAATCATTGAACTTATTTGTAATTCCAATTATATGAAGGAACACATAATTTTTAATACATTCCTAATGTCCATCTGTAAACAATTAATGATCTGAAGTGAAACATCCAAAGATAGACATAAATTGATTAGCTGCAAATAAATCTGCGGAAAAAAAAAAACATGCACTGCATCAATGGACTTTCAATCAGCGTTTAAGTCTGTCTAGAGCCACATCAACCATCATCGTTCAAAGAAAAGGGAGATAACTCATGTAATGCTTCAACATTCAATACCCAGAGTACCATGTAACTTTTACAGAAATAAGACAAATTTCTGCTTGGTAGTCAACAGGACTGGTTAAAACATATATGCTAATGTTGCTTCTGTATCAGGTAGACAAACGATATTCTGAAGGTTACATCCCCAAATATTACAGGTAGACAAACAATATCCTGAAGGTTACATCCCCAAATATTACAGGTAGACATCCCCAAATATTACAGGTAGACAAACGATATCCTGAAGGTTACATCCCCAAATATTACAGGTAGACAAACGATATCCTGAAGGTTACAACCCCAAATATTACAGGTAGACACCCCCAAATATTACAGGTAGACAAACGATATCCTGAAGGTTACATCCCCAAATATTACAGGTAGACAAGCAATATCCTGAAGGTTACATCCCCAAATATTACAGGTAGACAAACAATATCCTGAAGGTTACATCCCCAAATATTACAGGTAGACATCCCCAAATATTACAGGTAGACAAACGATATCCTGAAGGTTACATCCCCAAATATTACAGGTAGACAAACAATATCCTGAAGGTTACATCCCCAAATATTACAGGTAGACAAACAATATCCTGAAGGTAACATCCCCAAATATTACAGGTAGACATCCCCAAATATTACAGGTAGACAAACGATATCCTGAAGGTAACATCCCCAAATATTACAGGTAGACAAACAATATCCTGAAGGTAACATCCCCAAATATTACAGGTAGACAAACGATATCCTGAAGGTAACATCCCCAAATATTACAGAAAACATCAATTCAAAACATATAGCAGCAAATCCTTTATTTTTGAGGTTTGTTTTTTTTTTTTAATTTATGTACAAAATTTCTGCATTCTTGGCTGTATTTGGAAAAGAAAATGATAATCTAATAATTCATCAATCAAATTTGTTTTAGTATAAACATTGACTAATACAATGGGACTAGTTATTATGTCTCAAATCTGTTATGCTTTTATCAATGTAGATATTTCAGTGAACCACAACCACATAATCAGAATCAAGTTTATCCCAAATATCATTTACAGAGGCAGTAAATTAATTTTTGACTACAATACTAATAGAAATGAGTTAATCATCTTTTCACAGGAAAATCCTTACTACATTTTAATACCACATATTAAACTTTAAAGGAAAATCCTTACTACATTTAAATACCACATTTTAAACTTTCTTCACATTTTTTACTTTTTTTTCTCTTTTCTTTTGTTCTTTAGAATAGATACCTTAAAAGCTGAAAATACCCATGTTATGTCGTAAAAAAATTACTTTCAGATGAAATACACCAAGACTATACTAGATTTCTGTGAATTGACAGAATCACTGTCAAATCTAATATAAATGATCCCTCTGAAGACTTTCCAACACTGTCTCCAGTATTGTCAATAAAACCTATCATATTTCCCATCGCCAACTCAAATCTGGATATCTGTAAAGATATTAAATACTTTTTTTCCCAGTTTCCCATGAAGCTGACAGGTTTATCGAGTGTTTTTGCACTACAGAATCCTCGGCGAACAAGCTGAATAATTTAAACACAAAGCTTGCCAGAGATCAATAAAAGTATTGATCTTCAGTACAGGTTTTTTTTCACATCATAACTCTTCTAAATAACTTTCTTCTTTTCCTCAAAAGTTTCATAAATATATTAAGTAATTAACTAAATGCAATTAGGCTTTTCCCTCAACTACGCAAAATGAAGAAATTAATTGTGATTCACTGGAGAATCGAAAATCAATTCATCACCACAGAATAATAAATTGTGAAACAGAGTATAGACCGCCACTCTTATCAGCCCTACAATGCCTGCAAGCCTTTATTCAAACCATTCAACTCAAGTTTTTTACCTGTTAGTCGCAAGTGCGCTCAGGTATGACTGAAAGGTAATTGCCAGTCGAGCCAACACGAGAACTTTTTAAGATCTAGTGTGGGACATATAAAATCCCTGTATTTTCACCGGATCAAAAGGAGGCCCTATCAATATGCCAGTATAACAGGTGCCCTTCTTCGTCTTATTTCTATGCGACACTGAGATGGCCTATGTAAAATAAAGCGCTTTTTCAGGTTTTCAGTATGTAGTTATTACCTTCAAGTCCCAGCTTTAATCAGATTTTGTCTTTCTTGTGCCCTAATGTTAATGACCAAATTCTACAGGCAACAATATTGTGTCGTGCATATTTAAAATTACCCCTTTCTATACATAAACAGCTAGTCAAAGGAACCCCACAAAAACTTGGCAGAAGTTGTCCATGCGCATGGCAATCACAGGTAAACGATACCTACAGGCCTGTCGTGTGCAGACTGGTTATACAATATAGGCATTATAAGACTCCCTATTCATTCATATGCAAACTTTGATAGCACACCAATTCCTTACTCTTCCTCCCTCCACAGGAATGTTGGGTTCTTAAAATTCTATTAAGTACAAAAAGCTTTTCATTCTTTTAAACAAAATTTTACATTAACTAATTTTGATAATTAATACAATTCTTGATTTCTTTTTTTTTTCCCTCCGCCGCTCTTTTATTTAATTTTTCTCTCTTTCCTTAAAATTGTATGGAATTAATTTTCTGAAATATTAAATGAATAACTTCCTTTGTGTTGTCAGATAGATTTATCAATATTCTTTTTTTATTTTTGCTTTATTAATTTACAGATCTCTACTCAATTAAGAACAATAAATTTTTCACTGTTAAATATCAGGTTTTAAAATCCTAATTCTGCAGACAGGTATGAATTAAAGGGTGGAAGTAGTCTTAATGAGACTAGGGATCAATTATCGGCTTGCCAGTGTAAGGGCCTCAATAGTGCCCAGACAACAGCTGGAAAGACCTGGACAGCTGTACCAGACATTGGATGAGAAGGTCCAGTCTGGGTCGACAAAGGGCCATTCACTATGAACCCTTGGTAGCCTCTGCAACACCAACTGTTAGATAAAGTTTTCCATGAAGTAAAAGAAATAATCTCAACATATTGCTTAAAATGATTAATTCTTACTAATAATTCATGTAGGATAAACATTTTTGTTTCAGTGGACATTTTTTAACAGTTCTCTAAAAATAAAAGTTAAATCATAATGCTTTAATTATAATTGTTTTGACTCTGGCCTAAGTTAATGTGATTTAAAATCCATGAAATTAACAATATGATGGACTAATGGCCTTAATAATTGTGCAATTACAAGTTACAAGATTTGACAGATATTTCATATAACTCAGTAAATTAAACATGACTTTGTACCCTTGGGATTATATGTATGTACTAACATATTTATCAAACTTGTTTTATTCCCTGTCATTACTGGGGATTTAATTTACTTCACACATGTGCCCTGATTTTTCACCGGTATATCACTAACCTCTATCAAGATGAAATGCAATTCATTAACTATTTTAGAATATATTTCCACTTATTTACAACTCCCATGTAATCTAGATGACAATGTAAAGAAAGTTGTTACTCCACTACTTTATCATCCTACGGAACTGGTATACTAAGGAAACAAAATCTATGTAGAGATTCCTGGATAAATACATTGAATAGAAACTACAAGCACAATTTGCTATTCTTCCTTACATAAATTTGACTTCTGTATCAGCAACTGATACATCAGTGTATTAATTATCTTCCCTCAGGGCTGGCTTGTCTTCATTCTTTTGTTATACGCTAGATCAAAGACAGGTAAGAAAGTGTACAGGTAAGTCTTGCTAGTCCAGATACAGGTGCATTGTAATGAATACACAGGTGTACAGGTAATATTTTCCTATCATAAATCAAAATGTTGTATACAAGAAGACACAAGTTGAATGCAAACACAGCTTTTCAATTTATTAACTTCTAAGTGACCATTTATATGAGACACCCACAAACTGTTTCCTTTCTTCATTTCACCATACAGATATTTATTTTTCAATCCAATTTTGTATCAAATATATATTATTTTTTAATTGTGACTAAGCCATTATTGCTTCAATTGATTAGCAATTTTATTCTATTTTTCTGTCACTATTAAGCAACCCTTTTTTAAATTTATCACTTCAGAGCATTCAAAAATCGTATCAGAATTATCATTACAGATGAGTTTTTCTAACCAAACCATATTGTGATTTATCATTTTTGTTATCACTTAATGTCATTTAGAGATTATTATTAACCTTTTTTCTCTGTTTTCGTACATAAATTCTTTATTTGATTATTATTAATAATAATTATAAATAGCATGTCAACATTTGTCCATCAGTGTGCCCTCCTGAGTATATATCCCACAAGCTTTTGTACTTTACAATATTTTTTTTTCTTTTTAAAGTTTTCCTTCAGACTCGATGAATATGCTCAGAAACCAGGATAATGAAAGTAATATTTATGGACAATCAGACAGAAGGATGGACCAAAATTGAACCATCATACCGCATTTCTAAAGAAATCATATTCAGTCTTTGCCATTTCAAAATAATGTACAACAATGTCACAAATACATATCAGCATGAATACTCAATGAAAATAATGAAGAATATTTATTTACAGTACTGTAAATGTGCATGAACATTATTCAAATTCATCAGTTTTTCAATAAAAAAAATACTTTTTGTTTTTAAAACAGTGCTTTGTTGAATTAAACCATGACACCATCCAAAACATTAAAACAAGATATGAGCAAACATCTAAAAAAGAAAATAACCAAACTTTTTTGAACAATTTATACACCATCACTACAAAAACTTAAGGATCACTCAGTAACAGCTCTTCTCCAAGGAATAGGCTGAAGTTTTGTTAATTCATTTAGCATCCGTTTGCCAATAAATGGTCTAATTAAAGGATAATTACTGGCAAAGTTCTTAATTACAAAGGTTAGAAAAATGCTCTTGTCAACAGGCTGTCAGTTTAATAATGATTTATACATCACATAAAGAAACTCAACAGCCACAAATTAAACATCAAACTTATTTTTCTCAAAAGAAAAAAACTCTAAATTTAAAGGAAATATCATTTACCTGAAACCTTGCCATGGTATGACTACCATAGAACAATACTAAAATTAAATTGATTTTATAAATATAACATACCCATGCTTCATTTGTTTTTGTACTGATGTGAGTAAGTAATTCAAACCAGTCACCACTCTGTGGGCCCCTGCTCTTCAAACTTCTCTGTCTGTGTGTGTGTGTGTAGCTGTATCTACAGTCTTTTCTATATACCAATGCACCTCTTCACATGGTGAGTAAGACTGCTAGGCACATAATGGAATCCAAAAATATCTCCCAACACCGCTTGGGTCAACACTGTATAGAATCTACCAAGTCACATGTTATATTCACCCATATAAAATCCACAGTCCTCTCCTCTATATACACCGCTCACAACTCCCAGTCAGTTCAAAATGCTGCCCCACTCACACAGAATATTTACCTGTCGCAGTAATCATTGAAAGGATATAATTGTCAGTTGTGTGACTAAAAGTTATACCTGGTTTCTGATGCTGGGTTCCCCTACACATGGACTGGTCCAATATTCACAGTCAAGCCAAGCAGAACAGGCAGGCAGTAAGGGACAATACAGCTACAGCCATTTATCAACCTATGTCAATTATGGGCTAGGCCCTATAGGGCCAACTGCCTGGTGTGTCAGCTTACTTCATATCGTTATAGTCTGTTCCAGAAAACTTAATTGCTTGCTTGATCCCTGAGTATTATCCTCTATTGTAACATGATATCAGCAAAATCATTACGGATAGAAATATGATGAAAGCTTTAAACCATTGTGAAAATTATATAATTTAAATTTTGTGATATTTAAAGAGAGAAAATCTTTCATTTTCCCAATTTTATCCTTTTTCTGTAGGAAACTAATACACCGATCTGATATAGACAGAAAGGCTACCAAGCATAACAAAGACATTTTTACAAGAAAAATTTAAAAGTAACTATGCAACACATATTTTTTTATAATTCAATGCTGAAATAATCAAAATTATTATTCTATTGGGGTTACAAAGGGAGAAAATTTGCCAGTTATTTATGATGTGTGAAAACCCAGAGAGATCTAAAACCTAGACAAACAACAGTGAGGGAAAGGGAGAAAATCAATAACAGCTCTATACCAGTTGGTAATACCAAAGCCTGGGCTCCACTACTCTGCCAAGCTATAGCATATTTCATGTAGCTGGCTGGGGCCTAGTCATGCTGCCAGGTTATTTGTGGAGGTTGCCTGTGCTGTGTAGGTTTTAGCTGTTGTGTGCCAAGCAGAGGGCTTGGTGTAGTTTATCAGCCAGCAAGGCCTGCCTGCCTGTGAGTGTGTTGGCTGTATGGATTGTGTATGTTGGTGGGTTCTGTAGTGTGTGTGCTGTGTGGTGTTATATTGCTGGCTCTAGCTAGGGCTCTTCTCTGTCTCTGTACAAGGCCCTACAGTGGTTCAATATAACACTGCCACAAAACACAAGCCCAGAAAATATCCCAACAAGTTTTATATGCAGTGGCAGTCACAAAAGAAGAGTTCATTTAAATTTAATCCTTTCTAACGGGGAGAAAGATATTAAGTCTTCTGTGGGGATTCGGCAATATATATTTATTTTTTTTATCCTGAGAGAAATCTAGAGATCTTTACATTTTATTACAAAAACGTCAATTAATTATTTTCAGCATTCAATTTTAAAAACAATCTACTCAGCTTCAATAGCCACACTAAGTATCGATTAAAATGGTAATAAAACACAAAAGTGATTAACCTATTTCAGAAATTTATATTGATGCCTTTTAGCTGATTAAATAAAACTCTGGACACTGTAGGGGAGATAGCCAGGTGTTATTGTAATGGAGGAGAAGAATCATGTTGTACATGTATTTACTCATCTGATACAGTTCCTTTCTTTTCTCTTTTAACTTATTCAGGTAAGAATTAATCTACAAAAGTACGTAAATCACTTATGTGTATCCAATAAATGATGCAACATAAAATTGTTAATTCTACTGCTTCTTTTAAAACACAAGTGATCAAAAACTACATAAACTATCCTGTAGTTATATAGTTATTCTCTTTCACAAACCAGACATCTACACTTGGTTAATGCAATTTCACCATACAGATCAACATTGAAAGTAAAACAGCATATAATATTTTTCATTAAGCAATTAAAAACATAAAATATAACCCATTGAATTTGTTTTTAGAAAGTTTTGCAAGAAAACAATGCACAATTACGCATATGGCATGGTATAAAGGAAACCATTACTAACAACCACATATGATGAAGCCATGACACTCCTGAAATTACTATGTAATAAAGGCAAAACAAAACCTTTTTCATTTTTTTTTTAAATATCTGAAATTGAAATGGTGTTTTCCAAATTGCTAACTTGATCAACAACACAAGTTGCAGTTACAGAATCTTTCAGACACCTCAAGGTTATCAAAACCATACTTCAAAATGACACCTTTTTATATAGGGTTTTCAATAAGTGGAACAGCAAAAAACAAGCAAAAAAACGAAGTTTAATTTTCAGTTTTAAGTTTCATTGTATTCACTATCTTGATATTCCGGTTTATGCATTTTTTTTCCTTTTTCAATTTGGAGCACAAATAATCACATTTGAAATTTTGCATGTTATTCGCCAAGCATTTCATTGAAGGAATACCAACATTTATAGAATTATCGCATAGGAATCCCACCATCATTTTTCCTAATTCATTTAAAAGAATAAATGTTAATTACAAATATCATTAAAACAAGATTATTTTACACCAAACCTTTAAACTGTTTTAAGTATGGCCAATAACAAGGCTCTGGTAAAAAAAATGTCAACAGTAATCATGGTTATTGATAAGGGAAAGTACAATATCATTTGTTTTTAGCCATAAAATGCAGAGACAGGATGTTATCCACCACAGTGGAAGGCAGGACAAGGGCTGCATTACTAGTTAGCTTTGTGGTATGGTATCTGGGTAAAACCTCCATCCAACAGATTTCTTCATGATTGATAATTCTAATGATGTGGTTTCCTTAAACTAATTTATTTTCAAATGCACATCTTTTTTCTAGTCAATTTCTGCTTTTTGCATGGTCTCTAAATTAAAACCTTTCCAGTTCACAAGCTTTCTTGCATTGTGGTTATTTTTAACCAACTAATTAGAGACCGTGGCAATTGACATTGAATGGGTCGGGCCAAGTTTATTTAATTTTCATTCATTATCTACACCTAGAATAATACAGCCTTATGCTCTCTGGGCAAACTGAAGAAGTCCTAAATATTGTGGTCATAATCTCTCCACTTACAACAAATGGACAAACTACTACTATAATAAGGACAGGTTTTAATGGTTTTCACAGGATTACTACTGAAAAATTGAAAACAACATTTGCTCAAGTAAAACCTCTATTGTTTTGAAGACTTTCAATTTTCTGCTGTACCTATTTCTTTTCCAAATAATTCTACACTTGATGCAGCAGCTGAATCCAGCTTAATTCAGTACCCTTGAGGAGGACCAGAGTGTGCCACACCAGGGGACCCTATACTACATTATTATACCGAATAGAAAAAGCCTTGTTAGCACCTGGCGGTAAAGTTATTAGCCAACAAGTGGCAGGTGTATACATTAATTTTACATTGTTACACACAGGTGTGAATGGAGCACAATATGCTAGAGATACCAACAATGAACTCTGACCTTTCCATATCAAAGTCATCTAGAGTAACACGTTCATATTGTTATCCTAAAAGATAATTTTCTTCAGCACACTCTTTAGGAATCATTTAGAACAGATCTAACTGTAGAAATGCAAAGGTTACCAAGTCCATTAGGTTTACGTAAGAAATTTGAGACTTTTAAATCGTTTACTTTCACATTATAGTAATTAACCAGCAAAATATATATCTTAATACCCTTATCAGGAATAACACAAGTATTCTAATTTAGTAATTAATTCACTTTTAAAATATGATTGATATTGACAATCTGGAGATATACGGTAAATATCTCTTCTTTTGTAACTCAAAAACTTGTTGAAAAAGAGGGACCTTTAACAGAGATTTTCATTACTACATTCATTATATTAAAGATGTCAATATTTGTTTACCATTTAGTACAACATATCAATCTGTGTTGTTTGAGAACTTTAAACGTTATTAAACAGTTTCATACGGAACTATTTCTTGCTAATCAGGTACATATCTTTTATTCGTACATTTAGTGGGACAAACAGTTTTGGATTTTCAAAATATCCATTATTACATAAAACATTCACAGTACTTCAAGAATCATGAAAAACAGCATTTCTTCTTCGTTCCAGAACAAGAACAAAACATCAGCCGAGATATTATATGGGGTCGACTGCCCAGGGTAACTCAATTTAGTTATTCGACAATGGAACTTTGTGTGTATTTGCCCAAACAGACCATCGCAAACTATCGATAGAAAAAGAAATATTTGTTAAGGAATAAACACAATTGGCAAGGGAAATAGATTACGTCTGTTTACATTAGATAATTCACAACAAAAACCTTCAGATCAACAAGGAAAATCATCCTTTACTCGAACCTTGATATGAATCTCAAACTTAAGACCAACACGTTACAATATTGGGGGAACCCATGTGATCTGGCAGGTGACCCCAAACTTTCACACATCTGATTGCGGGAATCGAACCCTAGACACAAAGGTGAAATGGCAGTGTTTCACCACTGGGCCACCCGACCACCCATTTACACAATAATCTGTGAGGACCTGTTATGTACACCCGACCACCCATTTACACAATAATCTGTGAGGACCTGTTATGTATCCCATGATACCATGCCTATCAATTTATCTTTGTGTCCCTCCTTTCTTCACAACACCAAACAAAATTGAGAACTAACAATGCCATTGTAATAACACCTTTGAAACATAATGCATATATATACAACATTATCTGTAACCAATGTCGACCTTCAGCAGTCAGGCTAAAGCTAAGTAACTGTCAGAGGCTACATCAAATTGATTTATGCCTGCCATCTCGGAAATTCCCTTAGAGAAAAACCCAATAACACTTAGTTAACATTTTAGGCCATCTAATACACACAATTTCCTGCTTTTCTTCAATGCTATTAATAGTACATGGCCAGTCTTGTCTAGAAATCATTGACAATATTTCTTCATGCAAATATATGAAAACCAATTTGTTATCAGTTCAAAATTATGGAAGTCATACTCCTCGGGAAAAATGTACAGAACCATTAAGATTTTTCACTCAATATCTTCATTACATAAAATAAACCATAAATATTTAAAAGCAGCTTTTTTACTTCATTAATATTTGGCTAAGGGAGACTTAATTATCTAACTTATACCTTTTCCACATACCCTTCCTTTTAGGACAACATAATCTAGTGGTATCTAATAATAAATCGGAAACACCATGTAATCAACATTTCAAACTATGGATTTTGTTTTTTAAGAGAAGATTAATATGTGTATTCTGTCATGATTACTTCCCTAATGTTATTCAGACTTGAAACCATGTCACAATTAAAATATTTATGCTTTCCTAGTTGGTGGAGTATTTTAGATACCCTGGTTGCACTAACAGCTAAAAATGGCCGAGATTATAATAAATCTTATACATTTTTTTTTAATCTTTTCTGATGCAGTACACACATTTACCAGCAAATGATGATCATAGTCCAACAAAGATATTCTTAAAAAAAAATTCAATAAAGTAATTAAATCATAACTATCTTTATTTAGCCACGGGACTGATACCTTGAATGAATCATACAGGAAACATTTCACATGTTACTATGGATACCTTTGAATTACAATTTGTCATATTTCTGTTATGCCAATCACATGCCATGTTATGCAGTTGTCATTTGATGTCTAAATGTGGAGTAAGTTAGAGACTTGTTTTAATGGAAATTGTGGATTTGAATACAATGTATTTGTATTTAAAATATGTATTCTATTAAAACAATCTTCTCCGTCAATTAAAAAATTTAAAATAAATGCTGATGAACGTCAAAAGCAATCCTTTTCACAGAATGCTTAATTTATCTTCATTTGTTTTGGTACAAATAAATTGAGATGGCTTTCTAAAGTTGCTCTACATGATTATGTAAAGTTTAGGTCAAATTGAGTTAAAATTATTCTTCAAATGACTAATTCTCTTGAGGATCTAATTGATATATGATCATATCTGTTAATTTAAATATCTTAAAATATATTCATGATATACAACAGTTGTCTTTCAAATTTTTCTGATCCAATTTTGTTTAAATTATGGTCTACTGAATCCCAGTCAGTATTTAGCATCAAGATGATCCAGTAACCTTTCTGACATGTTACATGTATTGTTAACAATTATCATCAATTTAAACACCCTTGCTGAAAGATAACTCCTATTTTTTTTTTCATTATGAAAATAGCGAAATAAGATGCTCAAAGAGTAATAACACCCGACTTTTTATACTGCTGTGTTTCTTTTCATGGTTATGTCACTAAGTGCTGGATAAATTATGTAATATTAAAATCACCTTGATAGTTGATTTCAAATGCTTATAAATCAATAAGAAAATTGGTTTTATAATCAGTTAATATTTAACTTGTCAATTGCAATGTAGCCACTGTAATTACCTGTGAGGTAGGTTGTAATACAGGTGAACATTATTTTATTTAAAACATACATACATGTATATCTATGCAAGTTATCTCAATGCTGATTTGACAAAAATAAGACTATTTTAGATGCAAGAAATTATTTTTAGGGTGACTCAGGTAAAAGGTAAACACAGAAAATATAATAAAAAATATATAAAAACTAATATTAACTAGACTTTTCTTTAATTAAAAAACAGTCAAGTGCCCCAAAACATGTTTGATACTATCCAAAACAAAAACAGATGGGTCTTCCTCCTTTTCCTCATTGATTATCACTCATAGACAGACAGCCACACATGTAAGAAACATGACAGATGTTAACACAAGAATTCAAGGATGAAAGTCGTTGGTGATGGAAATGTGATGGAAATACTTGCTCATTCATGTTTATTTGTAACATCTCTTAACCTTAACTTAACCCCTGTGTTAAATTGATATTCAAATACTGCCTATATGATCCAAATGTACAAATAACTACTGTTTATAATACTATGGTAAATGTAATAAATTGAGTTCATGAGTTGCAAAAAACGTTTCTTCTTAAGAGTCGTCAAATGCAACCTTTCACCCTTAAATTTGAATGATTTATGGGAAATTTCATAAAGTTTGGCTTTGCAAAGGCCTTAATTAATCGATTCCTGAATTCATTTTTGGTAACAACAACCATGACCTTTGACCATAGGAGCTTTTGAAATTTCCATTGCACATCATATGAAAGTTTTTATTAACACACGGAATTTTGGAATTTCAGTCTTTTGTAAGGGTGATGTATAATTCTTACATTATATTCCCAGTTCCATTTCTACCAACAGTAACCTGACCTAGACTTCAGGATCTTTTACACTCCTGTTGCTCATCTGCACATTGTAAATTGTAGTTTATCACCATGTGAATGATCAGAAGTTTTGGCCATTTGGACTCCAAGATGACCTCCAGAAATTAAAAAGCTGACGGACACTTTGACAACCAGCGTCCAGACACTGTGATTACTATAGGGCACCTAGATTTCCATTGCTACTAATATTGTACAAGAGGTTTTGTTTACACTAACCTTGCAATCCATTTTTTATTGATAGAATTAGAGGGTTCATGTTACACATTCGGCTTCCTTCATATCAATCTAAGTATTGGATTGTGTACAAACATCAGCCGAAGTAAATAACATTTAAATACCGAAAACATAATAATATACATATCTATATTATATATAAATATAACGCAGTATAACTATGACAGGAAATTCAAATCTTGAAAATTCGGATCAAAATACACATAATGCATATTATACATTGTGATAATAATTCGATATGATAACGTAACACAAATGAGGAAGGAAGACAATTTCATTGTTGTGCCCTGACCAGACTCGAACTCACAAGCAACAGCACCCAATCGCCTTGCCAGAAATACCCACAACTTATACCAATGTGCCACATTCACATTAACATAAGCTTGTGTATCACTGTAAATTATCGTTTCATTTTTTATTATCTATACGATAAATTCACGGTTTCCTGAGTGCGAGCCTGTCATGTAAAATGTACAAAGGTTTGAAATCAAAATAACGGGAAACCAAGTGCTGTAAAAACAACTCAAGACATCTATTTAGTATACATAACAGTATCGTCCAGATCAAAGATATCTCTCTAAAATATATTATTTTTCATTTCATTTTTGTTCTGATTTTTTTTTTCACAGCATACTGACCAACATCATAAGCAATACCATTTTGCTAAGAATTTTTCTTCTTTTTCTAACTTAGCATGAACTGACAGTCTTTTACCGATGTGGTCAAAACCTGTTATAAAATGGTCAATCAAACCCATCAGATTAAGATACCTGGTAAAAATATGAGTCCCATAAAGAAACAACCAGACATAACTGCTGGTTACATTTATTGTATTTTGTTGTCAAGTGTAGCTGTGAGGATCAATAGAATGGTTAACTACAATTGTGATTAGGCATTTAGTGATATAAGGATAATTAATGAATACAATGTATTGTATTTCAACCACAATGTCATATTTTGGACAAAAACATACAATGTAGGAAATACTCATTCAAATCATCTACTTTTAATGTTGATATTTATTTTCAAACATGATACAAACTCTACTATCTAGTTAAACATTTGCTATCATTCCTGAAGTGTTACATGCACAAAAGTTTCCAATCAGTATTTCAGCACAAATTTTAAATTATCAATTGAGGAAAGAATTGTCAATTTATGTAAGCCTGAAACATTATTAGAAATTTACAACAAGACAATCCTAGATGATCCTGTAATCTGGCTATGCAGCCCCGTCTTTAAGCAAATATATACGCATTTCATTTTTCCAAGGCTGTATGAATGTAGATCAATTAAGTTTTGTAGAGATTAATATTTGTTGCATCAATATGAGAGTCGAATTCTCGAGTAAATGCTCGATATAGGAGTAGAAGTTTGGTGGTTTTGCAACAACATGGAGGTCAAATTCTTGAGTAAATGCTCATTATGAGAGCAGAAGTTTTGAAACATGAATGTGTTGTCTGATTAACAACAACAATATTCAAATAAGATCGTTAGAGGAAATTTACTGCCTTGGACATTATAGCATTACAATGTAGATACAGTGTATTGAAATTACTGGTCTTTCGGACAATGCTGCTTACACAGGTTGCATTTTTAGTAATCAAAACCTGGAAAAGATTTCACTTGTACTATTAATAATTTCATATATGATAGCTCTAGGAACTGTATAAAGAAAAGTATTTTTGGAAGCAGGGACCTCAAGACCTTTTCAATGTCGGGACACTGGCATGGAACAGCTTTGTCAGTAAACCTAGGTAGATTCATGTGTTAGTGTAAAAAGAATCATCCCTTCCTATCGCTGTTTCCATCATCGGTAATCCATGTTCAATAATACTGTCAAGCTATGTGAAGGACATGTAAAGAAGACTATTTATTATGGGTTACTAACGATAATAACGAGACTACAGTAGGTTACAGACTATGGTAACAGGACAAGTGTGAGTTACCTAAGATGCACTGTTTGGTGAATGGACAGTTTTATTAGGGAACCACAAAAGTGTATAGTAATTTTTAAACCTTACCGCTGTTATTTCACCATCCTCATTGGCTTTCTTGCTTGAGGCACTCCAATTGGAATTGCTTCCCTGGAAAATCAAAAAAATACAAGTCCTTTTAGTTTTCCAGACATCAAAACATATATAATAGTTGGATTTTACTGAATGATTCCATCATATTTGACTCAAATAAATCTTAAATTGACATAATTAAATTTCATACATGTTTAAAGACTGTGGAATAGTCCCTAGATGATATAATTTATTATCTATACATTTAACTTTTTTATTATATTAACCAGTATATGAATATTTAAATGAAACTAAGTTGTGGTCTTATAACCATCTGAAGAATAGATTTTTCGAAAATGTAGTTATTATTATTTAGCCAAGGACATTTTCATCACAACCAAAATGATTATTTCAATCAGTTATTGATAATTAGTGTGCAATGTTAACAAGCAGGATTAGTGCTAATTTAATATTATAGAAAAATTAATGAAATACATCCGAAAAGTATGATGCATTAAATCATAGAATTACGGATGAAATGACAATTTCGATATCGTGAAATTATCACTTTCTTTAGACTATGTAAGGGGTACATAACCAACTTATGTGAACGGGATAAAATATACAATTTAGTTTCGGATTTAGAGGCTATGACGCCGATATGATCAGCAATGTTTAATGGGAAATAAATATATACATTCTATCGATACAAAGGAAGAAATATGGATAATGAAGGGGAGCTGTGAGAAGAGCGGGAGATGACTACATTAAAGGGAGGAGGGGACTCGAAAGGTAGCAGAATGATTAAGGAAATGGGAAGGGGTAGGGAAATAATGAGAAGATATTCCATTTTGAGAGGTTTAGGAAAGAATGCGAGGACAAATGAGGTTCAATCAGAAAAGAGACAAGAGACAGCAATGCACGAGTCCAACGGTCATCCCAGGAATACCATTGTTTGTGACCCAGCATTGAAAATTATATAAACAACCATGTCTCAGTTGACTTACAAGGTAGTAAGTTTGGGAAAAACAGGGAGGACAGAAAGTCGAAACAAGACAGTGGAAAAAGATGAAAACAGAAGAAGAGATTAGAGAGACTTTGGGTCAAGAGAATAGAAATGTAGGGGAGAGTGGGAGGGGAGGGGGGGGGGGGGGGGGGGGGGGGGGAAGGAGGCGAGACAAGAACAAAAGAGAAGTTAGGAGGCGAGACAAAGATTACCCAGAAAAGAAATTGAATATGATAATAAGGGGAACCAGAGAACTATCAAAAACAATGAAGAGGTAGAAGGAGAAAGAATGGAAAGATTGAAAAAGGATGGGGTCGTACATAGTACTAACAATACCATGCATGGATAGGACTGGGGTGTACACAATACAATTTGATGTAAATGGAACATGGGAGTACAATACTTACTACTGGACTTGACTGTTGATTTTGACTGGTGGGTTGGGTTGACTGTTGCTGCTGCTTTGGTGACGGTGATGCTGTGTTTGGAGGTTGTTGCTGTTGACGTGTAGATGAAGACTGTGATGGTGATGGCGATGATTGTTGTGGCAAAGAATGTACAGATGATTCAGATGGCGATGGTGACGGTCGCGCTCCAGGTGGAGGAGGTGTGGGCCCCGGGGGCTGGCCAGACATCTGTGGGGTTAGCTGCTGAGATGGAGGGTGAGGTTGAGGCAAGGAGGAGCAAGAAGAAGAAGGTTGAGAGGGTGACCCACAGTATCCAGAAGACACAGGGTTAGACTGTTGCTGACCATAGTGTTGCTGGTGACCATAAGGAACACCCTACATGCAACAAAAGCGACCGCCTTATAGAAAGTAGCCTGGGCTCTGCCTTTCTTTTTTATTGCAAATAAGTCACAAATGTAGGAAAAATTACTTTTTGCCTTATCTATTTTTCACATTAACCAAGCAGTTTTATATATTAATGCAATAATATCTGATGTTTTTAATACAATTTGTTTCTGTAATATATGTATTAAAGCAGGTGAGGTTAGTAGTAGCTTATATCTTCATATTATTTAGTGGTGAATGTAACAATCCGGTATACCTTCCTCTAACATCTGATCTGCTAAACGTGTTCATTAATGAACACACTATGTACACATAATTAAGCAAATGTACACAAACATACAATGTTCACACAAATGTCCAAGCCCAGCATGTTATTGCATATATATATTTATGTTTAATAGCAACACAGAAAATTGGTTTGAATGAACTTCTTTTTTTTTTCATTAAAATATTCAATATTTTTTTCTATAAGAAAAATATGGACCCAAAATGTCCAATTCTATAAGTATAACCCAATAACCAAGACACATAATAGAAAAAAAAAATAATGAAATTACATTTGTATTTGTATCTAAAGACCTTGACCTTTGCAGACTATTAATATCATCTGCAATACCATTCTCACAAATAAATTACCATAATTTTACCTTTAGGTACACTGGTATTTAAATTCATTTAAATGGTTATAACGAAGAAAGAAGCAAAGCAATTAATAGTGAATTTGTTGTCAGGAAAAAAGCAACAACAGAATCGACATCTTGTTTATTATTAATGCAAATCATAACTTGTGGATTAATTTATTAAAAGAACGAAATATTAAAATGTATATAATTTACCTTGAGTAAGATCTATATAAAATCATTTGAAGTGCATTATTTGAAAAAAAAATGCAAATATTGTTTACCTGATTTGAAAATCCCTGACTTCCCATCTGGTTTGGGCGACTGGAATTGCCACTCATCATGCCGTAGCGTGAATTGGGCGAGAACTGTTGACCATACTGACTCTGGGGCGGGTAGTTGCTTGGAGAAGTATACCCGGGTCTTGGTTGGTTCATTTCTCCCATACTCTGAAATTATAGAAATGTTTTGTATGTAAACTTCCTGTGAAATTATAATACAAATCAAAGATTTAAACATCAAATATGAGGATATAAGTCTCTTTTGTCCTAAGTAGATGTTAGGAAAAAATGTTGGTCATCCACCAAATAATACACAGTATTAACTACACTCAGGGCTTTTTCTCACTGATTTGGAAAAGGACCTTTTTGTCCCATTTTGGTGTGAAATTGGAAAATTGGGAAAGATTTTTTCAGGAGTAAATTGAAAATTTTGGGAATTTGGCTTAAACATGAAAGTATTTCAATTGGGAATGGGGCCCATAAACAGCCCCCAGAAAAAGCCATGACACTGCATACAATTTAATGTAACAATACTTTGACATCTTGCAACTAGAACTGTGTTGGTTTTAGCACATTTTGAAACCCACAAAAAGGTTTTCTCTTCAAACATAGAAATTTATTATATGAGATTGTTGTGTAAAAAAATTCCTTTGCATAAATTTGATGTGCGATATATATGAGCAGATATTTAGTACCTTTGACACTTGTGTGGTAAAGCAGGTATGGGTTTCAGTGTTTCGTTAAAATATCTTCAAAAAAAGTATGTTTAACTTAAAACTAGACAAAATGTGTACATTTGACATTTTGACATACAAAGCTTGCATAAAAATAATATTCCATAGCTACACACACACATTGCTATGACACTACTTGCACAATTACTGGTGTAATTAATTAAATATAAATCACTGCCTCCGCTAGGGATCGAACCCGAAACCTCTGGCTTACTAGTCTTACGCTCAACTGATCGAGCCTAAGAGAAGATCTCTCATGCCGAGCGGTATATTGCAGCTAGTATCTACCAGGGTTACACTGGTACTTTATTTTTCTACCACTGACTAACGTTTACAGAAAATACACACCAAATGACTAAAAAAGACAACCATTTATTTCCTGTTACACTTGTGGTAAAAATCACTTATAAGACAGGAATAAATGCACAAATGTTTAAGTACAACAAGTTTTGTTCAGGGTTTCTATATACTGGAGTATTTACATTTATATCATTTCACTGCTCTCAACTTGATTTCATATACAAAAGTTTTCAGGAAATCATAAACACTAGAAAAGGCCTGTTAACTCTATTCTAATCCCATCTTGTATTCCCATCTATCTGGATGATGTCCTGCTAGTATTTTTGTTTTGCAAGACGGGACATGAACCTTTTGGCGAGGGATGACCCACCACTAGGTCAATGTCATAGGGTCAAAATGTTGCGATGCAGCACTCCATAACGTACCATGCTTCATGACAAGCATATATCAGAGGTCAAGGACATCACAATGACCTTATTTTTAACTTTTCATGATGTTATCTACAAGTCTATGTAAATATCTGGGACAACGTAAAAGATCATGTTTTGAAAAATATATATATATAGTTGCATCTCACTCTGAGGTCAAATGGGTTGCTATGCCTCTTGATTTCTGGTTCACTACACAGTGGATACATCAGGTTGCAACAAGTTCTATGTGGACACAGCAGTTGTTGATTGAATCTTTTAAAGACATGTCCTTTATCTATCCTACATCAAGGTTGAAAAAGGTCATAATGACCTGATTTTGGTGTGCTATTTTTAACCCTAATTTTGGGGTAGAAATTGGGCCTCTTATATACAGTATGAAAGTTTGAATTGTAATGTAATAAGCATAGAAAAGAGTGACCGAAATGTTTTGTTTACTTCTTTAAGTCGGACAAAACATTGCCACTTGGTAAACTACCTCTTGTTGTATATTAGTGTTGCTTACTTGTTCACTTTTAGCAAGTAAATATTTCCTAATTTTTCCTTAAACTATGCTAAATTTTTCAATTTTAGGGGCCCTGACCTCATTCCAAAAAAGGGCAAAAAAACACATTCCATAGCTATCATTCTATGCTATAGCCAAACACAGGTATACTGAAAATACACTGTACTTTTTAACACAAATGAATGCTTCCTATGAAATGACAGAAATAATTCATACTACCAATTAATATAACAAAAATGCATTGGACATTGATAGAATATTTTTAAAGTTATTTGTATATATTTATACTTTTTTTTTTTTAAACAATCCAATTTTTAAATGCCACATAAACACATTCAATCAATATTACTGCTAAATCTTTTAACTCTTCATCGAGGGCTTTAATAGTAAATCCCCTCCGGAATGTGTATATAGTAGCATGAATAGCTGCAGATAGTTGGCAGGAAAACACATACAGGTTGTGACCTAGTCATTCATTCATATATACCAATCATAAAAGAACCCCCATGTGTGCGAAGTGTGTGTAACTTCCCATTATCCCATTCACAATTACTCAGAGTCCAGAAGATAGATCTGCCGGCTGTTTACATTCTTTAACAGCCAATGACTGATTGTCAAAAAGCACATGGCTAATCAGCATAATGACTACAGTCTGAGTGGGTGTGTGTAAACAACTTTCCATGTGGTGTCAAGTAGTACATTAATCCTGGTCACATGGACAATGCAACGGAACTACTTCTTTTATCACATGGAGGATCTACCTGTAATTCTCAAGAGCCGAGACAAAATCAAGGTATGATGACATGTGCTGTCCTATTTTGCTAATATTCCAGTAATTCAGTTCACCACTTGTATTTCTATTGAAAAATCTGCGGCATATATCAACTAGACATTTTGTTTCATTCAAAAAAGAAATAACTCAATGTTCAATGTTTTTTGATGCAGAATCCCTTTAAGTTGTGATGAATGGTGAGGAATTATGTTTTCAAACCTCACCTGAATAGGCATACTTTGAATTAGTTTAATTCTTAGATCGATTAATCAGTGATGTCTGTCATGTTTCTTGATAAACCACATCGCATTTACCTACACAAGATTCCTTTCCCAGTATACTTTGGTTCCCAAGTTTTTTAAATTGTACTAATTGAACTAATCTGTAACATGATTGGATATTTGACGACTTTCGTTATAAGAAACTCGTCTCGGAAATTTATTTGTTCTGATCATTTGTTGAATCACACATTCGTGTTGAATACTTTGTACAAGCATTTCACTATCAACCCATTTAAAACATGCAATCTCTTTATTGCTATCGGAATCTCTGTTGTGGAGAAACAAGTCAACGCGAGATTTTGTCTTATATTCACTTCAACCAGCATGAGTTGACCCTTTTTGTGCTGCCTATTTCTTGGAAATAGCGAACCAATCAGAATTATTCATTTGAAGTATCAAATTTTATTAACTCCCAAATGGTGTGTTGAGAGGAGGCCAAGATTTTTTGTCCCACAGAATAGTGGACACTTGTTGGGCAGACAATGCTTTCAAAGAACTAATTAATCGAAACCAAAATGTTACCTTGCAATATGTTACAAACTTTCCAGGAGTATGCGAGCGAGGAAACAAGTAAAAATACAGATTCTCTTGTTTTTACTTCCCTTTATCAAAAAGGTTTTGCTCAAAATGACCAAGAAAGCTGCTAAGTTTAATTGCTATCAAGCTTGAACAATTTACAGGTTGCATTTCCTCAGCTACAGTGCCACAGCAAAGTTCTGCTCTTGATCAATTGCAATGTGAAAAATAGAAAATGCATTTTCAAAATGACAACCCTTTTGCATTCTCAGGGACCAGAGAAATATAACTTGGCCAGGATTACCTCAGGAATAGTCCATGACAGTTTCAGAAAAATCCTGCAATAAGAGATGCTGAGCATTGCCTAAACCTTTAAAGACCAGAAAATGGTCTGCAACACACCATTGCCATCCTACATATATCTTATAAAATAACTTTAGTAAGACAAAGTTATGACCTCAATATGATCTTGGAACTTTTCTGCATATATAAACATAGAGATTATATATAAGACATGACCTTGTATTCTTGAATAATATCCATAAAATTTCATTGATCTGTGAATAAGTAGTTCTGGACCACACAATTCGGGGCATCCAGTTGACCCTTGATTTTTAACAATTTCAGAAGTCAAATCACTATTTCTCAGAAAAGTAAGGGTCAAAATATATGACAGAGATGATATTTCAATTTGAGAAGTCAAGATGCCATAATAACTAATTGTGGCTCAACTGGATGCACCAAATGAAATATGAACTTTAACCATGTAACCTTGACCTTGCAGACCGACAGTATGCACAGTAACACATCGCCTGGTCATCCCAAGACATACAGTATACCGATGTTGTTTCATACACAATTTTAGTTTACCTTTAACCTCAAAGCTTGGAAATTCGAAACACTTGTGGGAGTCATTTTGTTTTCAATTTTGTTTTTTTATTAACAGATCAGTTTTAGTCAACAACATTTTTTTAATTTGGCTTTGATGTGAAATTTTCGCAATAGCCAATGAAGTCATGCTCCATTATTGGCACACACAACTTTTGTCCTCTAATGTGGCCATTTTCACATGTTCTCAAGTTGCATGCAACTGACCTTGCAATCCTACATTAACCATGAAATTCTTCGACAGTCCTATTTTCAGAGGATCAGAAATTATGGTCTTGCTTGGGAAAATATCTTTGACCAAGAACCAAATAAAAGCTCCAACATTGAAAATTTGCATTTGAATGAAAAGCAAAAACTTTATTGGGTTTTGATTAACACAAAAGCAGCTTTAAATTTATCTCAAATAAGAATGAAACAAAATTATCCTCACTGTTGAAATTGTGCAAGAGGCCAAATGACTATAACATCCAATTGTCATCAATTTGTACAACCATGGCATGTACTGCCACAAGACAACCTCACTGGCACATCTGAAGTATTTGTGTTTTCTAATAGTCATGCATTATGGCCACAATTCCTGTAGCTTCTTGTTGGTAAAATCGAAGATGAATTTTTTAAAAACAAAGTTTTTTTGCTGTTTCATATTGTCACAGCACTTCATAGAGTTCTGGAGGCAATTTTATCCATCAATGTTTGTGGACACTGTCTTCAATTACTTATCGGACTGTTGCAAATCATGATTTTAAAATAAAAACAATTGTTCGATGAAGTTATTCATTAGAATACCATTAAGCTTAAAACTTCAGATTATCTTTGATAATAAAATTAGACAACAAAAACAAAAATGGGGAAAAACAAACACTAACCAGGAGAGCATGTGCTTTCTCAATTTTTATCCCAGAAAGACAAGCGACAAAATCTATAATGTATCATGAAGGGAAAAACCACAAGTTCTCAATTGTTTTTCCCTAAGCTTGCTTTGTGAAAAAAATTGTTGAAAAATTTCTGTTAAAAGTAACAAAATTGTTTTATAAGCCAAAAGATCATTCAAAAATCAATAGCCTCACTGCATAAAACCAACAATGTTCACTGCAAAACAAAGTACAAATAATTTAATTGGGATTGTTATTAGTAAATTAAAATCTGATCCAAAATTAAACATCATGCAATTTGTAAATGATTTATAAAATGTGAATTTATTATGTTGCTCAACATCATAAATAAATAATGCAAGAATGTAACTTGTGTACATAGCATATATATATATCTCACCACCTTAGGGAAAATATAAATTAGGGAAACCCCTATTTCTTTATTTATTGCTCTATTATCATTTGGCTTCCCTTCCATCTGAATCACTTGACATATAAAATAGATCATCCCAACACCGTGATTAATTGATTGTTTGACAAGGGGGCGTCAGCCAATCAGAGTGTAGCATTAGCACATTGGTCCATATCCTCAAAGGCTGGAATTTGCCTCCAAATTTAAACATTGATTGCTGGCATGTGGAGCAAGCAACATGTATGTCAGGATGTAAACAATCCAGTGTGCATTGGTTTTACTGTGGCGACCAAGACATCGACCCTGCACTTGTCAGTGTGTAGTGCCATTGTGCAATCACCTGATAAGATTATATTTATATCAATGGCGGGGATTATAAACTATGGACAATAGAGCTGTCAAGTCAGTCAGATGAGAAGTGGGAGACAAACTGAAAGTAGAAATGGCAATACACTACCTGATTTCTATAAGGCGTTCCTGGCATTGACATTGGACCTTGAGGATAGTTTCCCATGGGTCGTTGGTTCCCTCCCCATCCATGCTGCATTCCGTATGGCATGTTCGGGTTCCCCATGTCCATACTCCCTTTTTGTGGAAAGTCATAACTGTTTGATGGCATCCTGGATGGGGGTGCATTTGGGTTCTGTAGGAGTTGATTCAGCGTAGGGGTAGGGCCACCTTGTTGTGAAATGGTTTGCCCTGACAACATATTCCTTTGTGACTGGGGGTACCCTGGCATCATTCCTCCTCCAGGTGGAGTCATTCCTGGTCGTATGGAGCCCATGCCAGGCTTGACATTACCTTGGAAACCTGGCCTGGCATTGGCTTGTGAATACTGACCTGGGAAAGGCGAATTTTGATTCGCAAAATCGCCACTTCCTGTCATCTGCATACCGCCATGTTGTTGGTCGCCAGAGTTGAAGTTCTCTCGGTTGTAGGCATTATACCCCGACATTTGACTAGGATGCATGTTTTGATTCATTCTGCTGTAACTGTCAACCCCCATCATCTGTTCTCTAGACGATGGGGGGTAACTGTTTATGTCTGCATTCATGTGGGGCCCGTCCATTGGATTCATGAAATCATTCTGTTCAGTGTTCATGTTTTGCTGGCCTCCATCTTGAAACGAGTCCATTGTGTTGTTTTCACCAAGTTGATTTGGTGATCTAAGCTTTTTGTTCAACATATATCTTTCCTGGCTTTCAACAGGACTGACATGTTCCATTATAAACACTTACCGAAAAGTTGGTGACAGTCGGGAATGGTCCGACCGCTCTATGTCCCCGTCTTTGTTATTCACGCAGTTGAGTTGATCCAGCATAATGCTGTTTACCCACCCAAATGGACGACAAGGACGAAGATAAATCGGCATTCAAGCATATTCCTCTTCCTCCAGACATACACAGTTCTGTCCAAAACTGTCACTCCTCATGTGTCGTGCACTTGGGGTTAATATACATACAGTAAAACTTAGTCGGATGGCAGCATGGTCTTATCATACATAGTGCTATTATGCGGTACACTTCAATAAGCGGGAATATCGGAAGATCAAAGCGATTCCTCCGCATTTGTATTATATATACTTATTGCCAATCCGAGCCACTAACTTTAACACTAATAACCCGTGTACCTAACATAACACGTTTCCCGAGTTGAAACACACGTTATCATCAAGCGGTATTCCTTCAAACAAATTCGGGAATTCTTTTTCGTAAATTGTCCACTCAGCGGATAAACACAATTTTCTGGCAGTAATGCGTCTAAGGCATTCTTTTCAATACTGCTGTTTCAATTAGCTGATCAATACACCTCCCGCACTATGTTATGAAACTGGAGTATGTTTAGCTAAATATTGTATTTTTTTTCAAGTTATATTATAAGAAGATACGTTTAAACGATAAAATTTCGATATTTTCAAGCAATTCCTACAGAAAATAGTCCCTTATCTCTGGAAATAAAAAGAAATTACGCTTAACGCAGGGAGGTAGAAAGAACAGCCATAATTTGCCATAGGGGCTTTCGTACTGACGTCAATACGGCGACAGACCTGATATTATTGAGCACGCAAATGTATCTCTTTCGTTTTTTCCCTTCGATAATATGGCTCGCAACTTTGCATATGACTTTAGACTTTGGAGTCAATTTATGAAGCCAGGGACATAGATAAATAGTTTACTGATCGAAAAATTTAAAGAAATGTGTATTATACACTCGAAATCGTAAAAATAAATTGCTTTAAAGTATTTTGTGGCTGTTCCCGTTATAAAACACCACCCCGCGTACCGGTTTATACAACATAGAAACCAAGCGCAGGCTATGCTGAAGTTGGTTTGAGTTCGGAAGGTCGTATTAGCGAGTGCAACGGAGTATGGGCAGATAACTTGAAGTAAACATGCTCTAGTTTAACGAGACTGTACTTATCAACACGTGCATCGAAACTCAATAGGGAAACATAGGAAAGTTCGGGCTTGATTTTAAAGTTTTATTAAATAAAATTCTTCAAATTTACATATTTATAGACGACATATCGTAGTAAACAATAACAAAGCCAATTTATCATTAAATCTATTTTCAGAGAGCCGGATACGCCGGTAAAGCCACAGTGATCACATATGCCCCACACGATTTTTTAGCAGTCGATATACAGCGTGGCGTCGCTGTTGTGTTAGCTGGATGAATCGAATATTGTAGTAGTTTCTACATTGCGGCGTTGGTTTACCGGCGCGGACTACTTTCGGCATGGATGAATATTTACTATCCGGCATAAAAAACGTATACAAAACACTTGACTGTAGTCATACTAATACGATGAAATATTGGGGATATAAAAGTGGGAGACGGATTATATAAAATCGACGATGGTCTTTTGGGAAATCCTTTACTTGGTTCTTGGTGAACTAGAAAATATTTAAAAACTATAGCAAAGTTGGAAATCGAAAATTCTTATTGATTCTTGCATTAGGTTTCTTAATTTAATCTTGAGCTCATATTTTTATTGTTTCTTCTCGTTATTTCTCCGCGTCACCGTTCTGTGATATATTTTGAGTAAGCACACAGAGTTGCCATTGGAGAACGAAATACACAATTAATTAATTAGTTGATATACTATAATACTAGTCATTGTGTTTAACAGTTGATATCAAATGTTTTTATAGACAAACAATATATGTTTTCTTCCAATTTTTATTTATCATTTGTCGATTTTAACAAAAATGTCATTTTGATTTAATGGAAAATAACATTCAGATTATATATATACTGACGATACAAGAAGCAAATTCAAAGGTTTATGTTGAAATTTAACATCTTGCATAAGTTTTCTTTTGCTTTATCTAAAAAACAAATCAAAATTTCTGCGAGTCTTATGTATCTGAAATGAAAAGAAAATGGAAAGAATTTACATATTCATAAACGCAATAAACTTTGCATATAAAATGTTTCATTTTTACATGTTTTATTAAACAAACGGAATACACCAGCATTTGGAATTTTACCTGTACATTAACCAATAGTTCTGACTGTCATTTGAACACTTAAACAAACAAAAACTTCTAAAGTAGATTACACCAATTATGTTTGGGGAAAAATTGTGTACTTCTTGCTATAGCGAAGTATTTACATATAACGTCAAATGCAAATGAGACCACACTCTCAACACTGCACACTTCTTAACACGAACGTGAATGGAAAATCCAAAATTAAGAAATAATAAGATGCAAACTATTTGATGGTCAAGATGTCCTCCAACAAGAAGGTATATAATAATCATGATCAAGGTGTCGTCCTACAAGGTATATACTAAACATGATCAAGGTGTCGTCCTACAAGCAGGTATATATAATAAACATGGTCAAGGTGTCGTCCTACAAGGAGGTGTGTAATAAACATGATCAAGGTGTCGTCCTACAAGGAGGTATATACTAAACATGATCAAGGTGTCGTCTAACAAGGAGGTATATACTAAACATGATCAAGGTGTCGTCCTACAAGGAGGTATGTAATAAACATGATCAAGGTGTCGTTCAACAAGAAGGTATATAATAGACATGATCAAGGTGTCGTTCAACAAGGAGGTATATAATAGACATGATCAAGGTGTCGTTCAACAAGAAGGTATATAATAGACATGATCAAGGTGTCGTCCAACAAGGAGGTATGTAATAAACATGATCAAGGTGTCGTTCAACAAGAAGGTATATAATAGACATGATCAAGGTGTCGTCCAACAAGGAGGTATATAATAGACATGATCAAGGTGTCGTCCTACAAGGAGGTATGTAATAGACATGATCAAGGTGTCGTCCAACAAGGAGGTGTGTAATAAACATGATCAAGGTGTCGTTCAACAAGAAGGTATATAATAGACATGATCAAGGTGTCGTCCAACAAGGAGGTATATAATAGACATGATCAAGGTGTCGTCCTACAAGGAGGTATGTAATAAACATGATCAAGGTGTCGTTCAACAAGAAGGTATATAATAAACATGATCAAGGTGTCGTCCAACAAGGAGGTATATAATAAACATGATCAAGATGTCGTCCAACAAGGAGGTATATAATAAACATGATCAAGGTGTCGTCAAACAAGGAGGTGTGTAATAAACATGATCAAGGTGTCGTCCTACAAGGAGGTATATAATAAACATGATCAATGTGTCGTCCAACAAGGAGGTGTGTAATAAACATGATCAAGGTGTCGTCCTACAAGCAGGTATATAATAAACATGATCAAGGTGTCGTCCTACAAGCAGGTATATAATAAACATGATCAAGGTGTCGTCCAACAAGGAGGTATATAATAAACATGATCAAGGTGTCGTCAAACAAGGAGGTGTGTAATAAACATGATCAAGGTGTCGTCCAACAAGGAGGTGTGTAATAAACATGATCAAGGTGTCGTCCAACAAGGAGGTGTGTAATAAACATGATCAAGGTGTCGTCCTACAAGGAGGTATATAATAAACATGATCAAGGTGTCGTCCAACAAGGAGGTATATAATAAACATGATCAAGGTGTCGTCCAACAAGGAGGTATATAATAAACATGATCAAGGTGTCGTCTTACAAGGAGGTGTGTAATAAACATGATCAAGGTGTCGTCCTACAAGCAGGTATATAATAAACATGATCAAGGTGTCGTCAAACAAGAAGATGTGTAATAAACATGATCAAGGTGTCGTCCAACAAGGAGGTATATAATAAACATGATCAAGGTGTCGTCCAACAAGGAGGTGTGTAATAAACATGATCATGGTGTCGTCCTACAAGGAGGTATATAAAAATATGATCAAGATGTCGTCCAAATAGGTATATAATAAACATGGTCAAAGTGTCGTCTAACAAGGAGGTATAATAATAAACGTGATCAAGGTGTCGTCCTACAAGGAGGTATATAATAAACATGATCAAGGTGTCGTCCTACAAGGAGGTGTGTAATAAACATGATCAATGTGTCGTCCAACAAGGAGGTATGTAATAAACATGATCCAGGTGTCGTCCAACAAGGAGGTGTGTAATAAACATGATCAAGGTGTCGTCAAGGTGTCGTCCTACAAGGAGGTATATAATAAACATGATCAAGGTGTCGTCCAACAAGGAGGTATGTAATAAACATGATCAAGGTGTCGTCCAACAAGGATATATATAATAAACATGATCAAGATGTCGTCCAACAAGGTATATAATAAACATGATCAAGGTGTCGTCCTACAAGGAGGTATGTAATAAACATGATCAAGGTGTCGTCCTGCAAGGAGGTATGTAATAAACATGATCAAGGTGTCGTCCAACAAGGAGGTATGTAATAAACTAGATCAAGATGTCGTCCTACAAGGAGGTGTGTAATAAACATAATCAAGGTGTCGTCAAACAAGGAGGTGTGTAATAAACATGATCAAGGTGTCGTCCAACAAGGTATATTATAAACATGATCAAGGTGTCGTCCTACAAGGAGGTGTGTAATAAACATGATCAAGGTGTCGTCCAACAAGGAGGTATATATAATAATCATGGTCAATGTGTCGTCCTACAAGGTATATCATAAACATGATCAAGGTGTCGTCCTACAAGGTATATAATAAACATGATCAAGGTGTCGTCCAACAAGGAGGAATATAATAAACATGATCAAGGTGTCGTCCAACAAGGTATATCATAAACATGATCAAGGTGTCGTCCAACAAGGAGGTATATAATAAACATGATCAAGGTGTCGTCCAACAAGGAGGTATGTAATAAACATGATCAAGATGTCGTCCAACAAGGAGGTATATATAATAAACATGATCAAGGTGTCGTCCAACAAGGAGGTATGTAATAAACATGATCAAGGTGTCGTCCAACAAGGAGGTATATATAATAAACATGATCAAGGTGTCGTCCAACAAGGAGGTGTATAATAAACATGATCAAGGTGTCGTCCAACAAGGAGGTATGTAATAAACATGATCAAGATGTCGTCCAACAAGGAGGTATATATAATAAACATGATCAAGGTGTCGTCCAACAAGGAGGTGTGTAATAAACATGATCAGGGTGTCGTCCTACAAGGAGGTATATAATAAACATGATCAGGGTGTCGTCCAACAAGGAGGTATGTAATAAACATGATCAAGGTGTCGTCCAACAAGGAGGTGTGTAATAAACATGGTCAAGGTGTCGTCCTACAAGGAGGTATGTAATAAACATGATCAAGGTGTCGTCCAACAAGGAGGTGTGTAATAAACATGATCAAGGTGTCGTCCAACAAGGAGGTATATAATAAACATGATCAAGGTGTCGTCCTACAAGGAGGTATGTAATAAACATGATCAAGGTGTCGTCCTACAAGGAGGTATGTAATAAACATGGTCAAGGTGTCGTCCAACAAGGAGGTATGTAATAAACATGATCAAGGTGTCGTCCAAATAGGTGTGTAATAAACATGATCAAGGTGTCGTCCAACAAGGAGGTGTGTAATAAACATGGTCAAGGTGTCGTCCTACAAGGAGGTATGTAATAAACATGATCAAGGTGTCGTCCAACAAGGAGGTGTGTAATAAACATGGTCAAGGTGTCGTCCAACAAGGAGGTATATATAATAAACATGTTAACAGAGTACCATGGGAACGACACACGCCGCTCATTAAAGTCCTTCCTGAATAGATAAAAAAAAAATTGGTAATTTTTAAACCGTAATTTAACTCAAAATAGACTAAACGATGACACAATTTAACAATATGTACATTACGTAGATTTATATGACACCAATGGAAAGAACTAGGAAAATAAGACCATGAATCCGGTAAGAGGAAGCGCCTTCTGCTTCATCTGTGACAATCGCCATACAAATGGAGATACACTACGCACGAGGACCACGGTGTTGACAACAGAAGCAGAATACCAACAAGCCACACCACGAGGTTGAAATATTTCCCAATTAGAACACGATGTCGACAATTAATCTTCCCCGTGGTTTTCGTCAACCTCAACATCTCGGAGTCATAGTTTTTTTTTCATCAGCTGTCGACATCAATCGTGGAAATCGTGACCGGGAGAAAAACAGTCATTGAATAACGAATCAAATGTGACATGTTAAGACCATATATGTGGGAAGCAACGATACTACTATGCATAAATGCAAACAATTAACAAATTGGAAGTTGTGAAATCATCATTATGTAAGCTCTTTGGAGTCCATACTTTGGTGGTAAATGGTTCATCGTAATTTCTATGAATTTTTTAACAGATTAGTAAATTGACGCGATTTTGAACAGCAACCACGATATATCCATTTCCTCACCTAAATATTGCCAGACAAATATCTCTCCTATTAACTGCTATATAAGTTCAGACGATATAGCTGTCCATTGCCTAGAAGTTCAGATTTGGGGACTGTCACCACAGATCTTCCTCGAAACGGCATATCTCTTTGGGACCGTCCTAAAAGGCGTACTTAAACATGTATATTAATCAGTGACGACACAGTGTGAACCTATAAATAGTTATTACCTGTGTGATAATCAGTGACGACACAGTGGAAACCTATAAATAGTTATTACCTGTGTGATAATCAGTGACGACACAGTGGAAACCTATAAATAGTTATTACCTGTGTGATAATCAGTGACGACACAGTGTGAACCTATAAATAGTTATTACCTGTGTGATAATCAGTGACGACACAGTGGAAACCTATAAATAGTTATTACCTGTGTAATAATCAGTGACGACACAGTGGAAACCTATAAATAGTTATCACCTGTGTGATAATCAGTGACGACACAGTGGAAACCTATAAATAGTTATTACCTGTGTAATAATCAGTGACGACACAGTGGGAACCTATAAATAGTTATTACCTATATGATAATCAGTGACGATACAGTGTGAACCTATAAATAGTTATCACCTGTGTGATAATCAGTGACGACACAGTGGAAACCTATAAATAGTTATTACCTGTGTAATAATCAGTGACGACACAGTGGGAACCTATAAATAGTTATTACCTATATGATAATCAGTGACGACACAGTGTGAACCTATAAATAGTTATCACCTGTGTGATAATCAGTGACGACACAGTGGAAACCTATAAATAGTTATTACCTGTGTAATAATCAGTGACGACACAGTGAGAACCTATAAATAGTTATTACCTGTGTGATAATCAGTGACGACACAGTGAGAACCTATAAATAGTTATTACCTGTGTGATAATCAGTGACGACACAGTGGGAACCTATAAATAGTTATTACCTGTGTGATAATCAGTGACGACACAGTGGAAACATATAAATAGTTATTACATGGGTTTGTCAACGTGACTTTTTTACAGGTTATACAAAACAAGTTCAATATTGATCAACATAGAACTGTACTGATAGAAGACCAACTGAGTTGGAATCTCTACATATTCATTTGGCTACCTATTAGTTAATGAAAATTCACAGCCATATCGGCATCCTACGACAAATACAGTCATATCGTCCCACGACAAATACAGTCATATCGTCCCACGACAAATACAGTCATATCGTCCCACGACAAATACAGTCATATCGTCCCACGACAAATACAGTCATATCATCCCGCGACAAAATACAGTCATATCGTCCTACGACAAATACAATCATATCGTCCTACGACAAATACGGTCATGACAAACTACGGACGTTTACTGTGTCTTGTATCGCCTTTAGGATCTGACTACGCACTGAAAAAGTAAGAGTTGTCAAACCACGACTCCACAGTAAGCCGTCATTGTCGACCTGATGGACACATATTTAAATTCACATCCTTATTTCTCACGTGATATTTTTTGTTTAAATTTCAAATGTTTAAATGATATGAAAGAAAACAAACAAACAAAATCTTTCTCTCAAATTGTTCTTACGTTTTGTGCCCTCTAGATCATATGGTTGTGTCGAAAAATTTGGTCTGTTCTGTTCTGTTCTTGATGCCATTTGGTTATGTCGAATACAGACAATCAATTATTTTATTCTTGGCGTCGTTTTGCCATGTCGAATGTAAATAATTTGTTTTATTTTCGACGCCATTGTCAACGTCGAACAGAGAAAATCAACGTTGTTCGTGTCATTTAGCATGTCCAATATAAAGAATCTATTTTTGACGTCATGTTGCGGATGTGTTTTGTTGTTTATGTTATCTTTTCTTGTGGTCATTAGGTCATTTCGAATAGAAACGTCTCGTTTGGTCATTCTCTCGTAACAGCAGACGATATAGCTGTTTCATGTTTAAACATTTTCGTAACACTTATTCAGTTACTCAAACATTCAACACGGAAATAATTGCAAGTTTCTTCCGACAATGACGGATATCTATCATTATAGCTGACAAAGACAAAAACACAACGAAAATAGCATATTATAAAGGTTATTGAGTATATCATTCTCTCATGTAACATTGATCACGAAAGGCTCAAAAAAGAACTAGACCAACTAAAACACTGGACTCATCGTAGAAATACAATGAACCGAGGATGACTGGCTTTTTAAATCTGTTCTGAAATAGGAGCTGCAATTAGTTATTATAAGTAACAGTATTTATTTATGTATAGCCTATTTATTATTATTATCTATACATGAGGAGTACTACTTTAACACAGACGAAATGTTAAAAGTCGGTCAGAAGGGCTGATGTACCCTAAACGGCACGAATGGTGACACCGGTTCGGAATATATACACATATTTCACGTACATTTGATTACAGAGTTTTCAAATATTTCTAAATGTATTTAATTATCGGATAAATGCACCTCCCCTCAATATTTCAACATTTTAGATCCTTGGTATTTTCATGACTTTCCTTCAAAATGATACAGCTGTATGGTATCCCGATATAGCATCACTGACGAGTTCTAGAACGTCAAAACATCTGTATGATGTCCATAACATCACTGACGAGTTCTAGAACGTCAAAACATCTGTATGATGTCCATAACATCACTGACGAGTTCTAGGAGGACGAAACATCTGTATGATGTCCATAACATCACTGACGAGTTCTAGAACGTCAAAACATCTGTATGATGTCCATAACATCACTGACGAGTTCTAGAAGGACGAAACATCTGTATGATGTCCATAACATCACTGACGAGTTCTAGGAGGACGAAACATCTGTATGATGTCCATAACATCACTGACGAGTTCTAGAACGTCAAAACATCTGTATGATGTCCATAACATCACTGACGAGTTCTAGAAGGACGAAACATCTGTATGATGTCCATAACATCACTGACGAGTTCTAGAAGGACGAAACAGCTGTATGATGCCGCTATGTAGAATTACTAACGAGCCCTAGAAAGACTAAACAACTGTATGATGCCCCTAACTTCACTGACGAGTCCTAGAAGGATGACACAGTTATATGATGTCCCTAATAGCACTGACGAGTCAGTGAAGGACGAAACTGCTGTATGGTGTACCTAACATCACTGACGACCCATAGAAGGACGAAACAGCTGTATGGTGTCCCTAACACAACTGACAAGTCATAGATAGACGAAACAGTTTTATGGTGTCCCTGACATCACGGACGAGTCCTAGAAGGACCAAACACGTAAAGTGTTCCTAACCGCACTGACGAGTCCTAGAATGACAGAACAGCTGATAACGTATCCATTACTAAATTCATACTTGAAGACTTAATTCTGGTCATGTAGTAAATTAGTTTAATGGATCAATCCAACCTCAGAACGTGAATGTCTTTTCTTATGCAATTTTTTGAAACAGAAAACTGTCCACACTTTAGAAAAAATAACGTATTCTTTGTTTATACATGTACAAGGTTGCTAAATGATTTTTTTTTAAATCTATTTTTTTATCGAGAGATAGTCGCAATTGGTCATTTTGCAGCAGCAAATTAGAGGTTAACCGATCTTGGTAGGTAAAATTAAGGACGTTGATTAATTGGAAAAATGACATTTCCAAAACATATATGTTTGTTTCGTATATAAATATACCATATAAGGTCAAAATTCAACTACATGTATGTCCATCTGTTGTGTTAAGCACCAATTCAATGAATAATATAGAAGTTGACAATAGGTAAATATTAGGGAATTGTCATCTTAGCTCTTCCTCGTAGAAGAATATCTCTCATATAACCTGATTGATGTGCTCATCAATTCAGTTGAAACTATGAAGATATAGATATTTATTACCTGTGTGATCAGATAAAGTTCATATGTAAATCACGAGAACACGAACGACTGGATGGTTACTGTGAAGCAATGTAAAATAGAATACAGCAGTTCTCAACCCTAGTGATAGGAGACAAAGTAAAATAAACCTACCGATATTTGAGAGGTCCAGGGAATAAACACCGGTAAATTACTCATTAATTACAGAAAGCGTACGATTCTATTGGCATCAAACGCCAAATCAAGGGAGTAACACGATGTCTAGTGTTGTCCTAAGTATACCCCTGGTACATGGCGTTGTACTATTGAACAGGAGTGTCAATGTTTTTCAACAACGACAGTGAAGTGAAATCCTCGTTGTCACTGTGATGAGCACATACTTAAACTCATACCACCCTATCTCTTCTACATCGAAATATCCACGATATGAAATAAACCCCAAAACTGTTTTTTTATATTTATGTTATAATATAATCGACGTTTAATGTTTTTGATGTCATTGGCCTTGTAGAATACCAGTTACTCATCTGATTCGTTCTTGGCGTCCATTTGACTTTGTCGAGTACAAGTATCTAATTTGTTTTTGACGCCTTTTGTCTTGTCGAGTACAAATATCTGATTTGTTTTTGACGCCTTTAATCTTGGCGAATGCAAGTATCTGATTTGTTTTTGACGCCTTTGGTTTTGTCGAGTACAAGTATCTGATTTGTTTTTGACGCCTTTGGTCTTGTCGAGTACAAGTATATGATTTGTTTTTGACGCCTTTGGTTTTGTCGAGTACAAGTATATGATTTGTTTTTGACGCCTTTGGTCTTGTCGAGTACAAGTCTATGATTTGTTTTTGACGCCTTTGGTTTTGTCGAGTACAAGTATATGATGTATATTTGACGCCTTTGGTTTTGTCGAGTACAAGTATATGATGTATATTTGACGCCTTTGGTTTTGTCGAGTACAAGTGTTTGATTTGTTTTTGACGCCTTTGGTCTTGTCGAGTACAATTATCTGATTTAATTTTGACGCCTTTGGTTTTGTCGAGTACAAGTATATGATTTAATTTTGACGCCTTTGGTTTTGTCGAGTACAAGTATATGATTTGTTTTTGACGCCTTTGGTCTTGTCGAGTACAAGTCTATGATTTGTATTTGACGCCTTTGGTCTTGTCGAGTACAAGTGTATGATTTGTTTTTGACGGCTTTGGTCTTGTCGAAGAAAAGTATTGTTGTTCTTGGCATTACTTTTTCTTGTAGACATGGTCTCCTTTGTGGCTGACGTTCGCTCTTGTCGAAAGCTATTTTCAAAAGTTCAACGTCATCACAGCAGAACTTCAGACCAATTTATTTTTTAGATGTTACTGCAAAGGAAAACATCTTGCTGGATATCCGTAACACAAAAAAGTCTAAGATAATCTAAACCGTCGGTTTTTCCAACACTCTTTGGAACAAGGGGAAAAAACGACGAAAATTGTATATTTTACAAATCATGGAGACAATGGAAAACAAAGAATAATCTTGAAAAATCATCAAATAAAAATGTCTCCGTTGCCGGCAAAACTACACTGAATTCGTTTAACTATAGATACCACCTAAATATTTCCAGGTTGAGGAATATGACTTTTGCTGTCATTTTAGTAATGATAATAACATCAGTAAGTACAAATAAAGGCATAATCGTATACCTAGTCCATTGAAATGCAGACTTTCTAATTGACGCTCAGTGCTGCCTTCAAGATGACGTAGTGATTAGCATTCGGAGTTGACCAGTAGCTGATTTAGAGCCACGGTTTCGGGAACAATAACAATGTCTTTTTCAACGAAAGAAAATGCTAAAACTAGGTAAATTCTTAAATCTCGCTGTCCGGATTTCTTGTCCGAAAAGTGCTGCTTTCTCCAGGAAAAGTTTAAGTCCACGATATTGAACAACAAAATGTTTTTGTTCGATCACTATATTAACTTAATAAGACCTGCCTCGACCATCACTGGATGCGATCACAAAAGGCGACTGATGTGGTATTCACTTTAAGTTCTGCGGTTCTTCAATGTCTTCTAATCAAGAAACACTTCGAAAAACAAAATGTGGACCCGCTCTTCTCATTGCAACGCTTAATGCTCTCTTGTCTTACTATTTCGTTTTTATTCCTGTTTTTTAACACTTCCCGACACACCCATGTATAGATGAACTTGGTTGTTAAACCTCGACCAACACATTTACCTTTTTGCCCGGAGTTCAAGCCCCTGAGGCCAAATGTCTGGTTGAATATTACTGCAAATGGAAAATCTGTTTCAACATCTACTGTGAACTGAAGAAACATAACCTACTGCAAACAGAAAATAGGTTTCCACATCAACTGTGAACTGATGAAACATAAACTTGCTTGAGATTGTTTCCTTTCCAGGTCCGATGTTGAATGTCAGACCACTCTAAGCTGTAAACGAAAAAGAAAATCGGTTTCCAAACGGTAACGCGATTTCAAATGAATGTTAGTACTTGTGATTTGTATGGTGATTCTTGATGAAACAAGTTGCTTGTAATTTTTTCTGGAGTCTCCATATCTATTTTTTGTTCTTTTTTTTTGCCCACGTTTAAATTGATTCCTTGTTATGTTTCGTTTTTAAAGTGGTATTCGTTTTGTTTGGGAGTGCCTGCCATCTATAAACATGGAAGGTCCTATTCTTTTACATGTCTAACATATCGCAGTTCGATTTTACTTAAGTTGCTTACTTAGTATAACTTTACTGCTATATGAAAAATAACACAGACCTCTCTGGGAAAACCAGATTCAACCTCCAGGGTTTCCTTTATTGGACGGGAATTATTGGAATTATTTTCACCCATGAGAAAGTTCAAAGTCAGTCATTATAAATAGAAAATATACTATTTTACGACAATTTGTTTTCCGTAGGTTCAATAAATCTCCAATTTGATGTAAGTGTATCATAGAAATCCTTGCTTTGGCCCAGTCCATCTCGTTAGATCACAAACGTGAAAGGCATCGTTGTTTGTGCCTCAACAATGCGCGTGTCTTTAGTACAATCTTGTGATATTTCTGGGTGGTAAACTCCGGTGGATCTTCTAGGCGCCGAGGTTTGCCATATCCTCGCATACCACATCTGAGAGAGATGAAGATATACAAATTCTAGTAAAATTATCCAATATCCAATATGTATCAATTGATGGCATTAGGCATTGGGTGTAAATGCCCTTCGCCATTTGTATATTTCAGTAATTTCAGACCGATTTCTTTCTAGATTTCCATACATTTTGCCCTAACATCACTGAGGAGCCCCGTTAGTCTCGAAAGGACGAATAAACTACACATATGTAGTTTTATTTTAGCATCTATTACTTAATTGATATTTAAAGCCGCCATTCACTCATCTTAAGTTGCTTCGAAGTTTTGCTAGTGGATTTCTTAGTTCCCAAGGTTTGCCGTAACTACATTGGCCAAATAATTTAAAGCACACTGAATTTAATATCATTGACATATGTGACATATGTGACATATGTATACATCGTAGACTTTGTAACAGTATACCAGAGCATCCTCGTTACTCAAAGGGTTGTGGTTACTTTCACTTTCGCTCTTTGCATCCATAGAAACCTAATGCTCTGTCACCATCATCTTACAAACAAAACAACTACATGAAATTTGATCTCGAAGTTCGCCACAACGATAAATTGACTGGCTTTTAACTCACTTGCTCATCTGTAATCTCCAAAAGAAAAGAAATGCATCTCCTGACGCCAATCAAATCACTAGTCGTATGCCGGCGATTTTGCCGTGCCATATTCTAGAGGTGTATAGAGCAAAAGTGAAAGTAACCAAGGAGTGTCGATGAAAACAAGTATGCTGTAAAATCTGCTTAGGAATATCATGGTTGATGGAACTACAGACAGCCAGCTGGTATTGTCTTGAGGGTTGCTTCGTCATAAAGGAGGAGTACTCGGAGGCACTCTATACGTTCTAAATTACCTCACTGTGAAGGAAATGTCCTGATGACTATCCTTGGAAAGCGAAGCTAGAACAGGGAGAAATGACAGATATCTATCTTGGCATCGTCATGGAAATAAAACATAGAACAGGGTGACGTTGAACACAATAGAACATCACTCAGATCCGAAATAGCAATTCACATAGTTTCTCCTCGTACAGGATCTTGCACAGTTTGAACAATAATTTCCCCGACATACAGCTGCTATGTAGCTATCTATACAGTCAAGAATTCACACGAGACGCTCAAAAATAAAGTTACACAGAAAGAACCAAGTTGGTAAATGTGTATACATAATTCAGACGTAGTAATGATGTACTGAAGAGACTGAATGATTTGGGGTCAGACCTGGTAAATTTAAGGAGATTCGTGAAAGTACGAACCATTACAAACAAATATTGAAGACATGCTGATTTCTCTATCGGTTATAATTGTACATACAGATAGATGCCCTCACAATGACTAAAGGCGATGTAGATCGGTATAAACAGTTTGTATGTAGTTTGAAAAAGGCGGATGACAACATTGCTTCTGCAATGAGTAAATGCGATGAAGGTCGGCATCAACAAATTCGTACATATTCTTCCAACAAAAAAACCCCAACAAAACCTTCGCAGACGATCAGCATAGCGGCTAATATGGACGCTGGTTGACAATCGTACATCTAAACAAGAAATACACACTAACGAAGGTAAACAGCCATCCTTCAACCATAATTTGAATAGAAAATGAGTGTGGAAGAATGAAGACAATCATTACTCTAAATAGAAAATAAGTATAGCATAGTGTGGACAATCATTCCTCTCAATAGAAAATAAGTGTGAAGAATGTGGACAATAATTCCCCTAAATAGAAAATGAGTGTGAAGAATGTGGACAATCATTCCTCTAAATATAAAATGAGTATGGCATAGTGTGGACAATCATTCCTCTAAATAGAAAATAAGTGTGAAGAATCTGGACAATCATTCCTCTAAATAGAAAATAAGTGTGAAGAATCTGGACAATAATTCCTTTAAATAGAAAATAAGTATGGCACAGTGTGGACAATCATTCCTCTAAATAGAAAATAAGTGTGAAGAATGTGGACAATAATTCCTCTAAATAGAAAATAAGTATGGCATAGTGTGGACAATCACTCCTCTAAATAAAAACTGAGCGTGGAAGAATGTGGACAATCATTCCTCTAGATAGAAAATAAGTGTGAAGAATGTGGACAATCATTCCTCTAAATAGAAAATAAGTGTGAAGAATGTGGACAATGATTCCTCTAAATAGAAAATAAGTATGGCATAGTGTGGACAACCATTCCTCTAAATAGAAAATAAGTGTGAAGAATGTGGACAATGATTCCTCTAAATAGAAAATAAGTATGGCATAATGTGGACAGTCATTCCTCTAAATAGAAAATAAGTATGGACACGGATCGACAATAAAACACACGAAGCAGGAAATAAACATGGGCGAAGGTAGACAACTCTGTACTCGCGGAACATTCCCGTACCACCATATTATTGGTGAGTGGTAGCATTATCAGAAAGAAAGTTCGTTCTAATGGAATTATGTTTGGACATTGTATACTGTAACCACTATGACAATTGATGTTACAAATATGTATGCGGATTAGCAATAACGCCCACAAAAAATCAACTTACCATATATTGTACTGTGTATGATTATACTACGCAGTTGAAAAGTGACTTTAATATGTTATATATGTGCATGTTGTATAACTGACTTTAATACGTTATATATGTGCATGTTGTATTATGCCGATTCTTTGGATACATATGCATCATAAAAAGAAGAAATATTTTTGTTGTGTTTTAAATACATTACGATAGCAAAAGTACCAGGGATTTGTCAGACCCGTTAAGTTTTCATGATCTGGCTTTCGTTATAGCTGTGTTCTACTGACGTATCGATTTTGTTCCCAGGCAAGAGTGTTAGAGAAAACCCAGAAAAGAAGTTATTTTCATTTCCATATTGGAAAATTAAGGAAGATATATAAATATCAACTGATCAAGGAATTCACTGATTCCAACCGTGTCCTTTACGCATGGAAAGGGAAGAGGGGGACAGGAAACAAGACCAAACATCAATTCGAGTAGATTGTACTTTAAATTTGTCACTCAAACCAAAATAAGAAAGATTTTATCAGTTCAAAACCCGATCTTGACGCGGTATTTTCAAACTACAGTGAACAATATTCCTCAAACGCTGTTTTACCAGAAGACTATATCACGGAGATGCTGTGATGTGGAGGCCGACAATCAGTAGTATGCTTCTATTGAGGATGACCAGTAATGATACGATCGATCTGCAGGTAAAACCAAATATACATATATCTCCGACACCCAACCACGAAATAAATCAAACTACATCTAAACTGTTCGGAAGCGAAGTGGTCTAAAGTTCATAGAAAATCATGTACATGTCGAAAATTACATGCGACATCTGGAACCAACCCAAGATCGTGTCATCAACCGTCATTCGGAACTGCAATAAATAATGCAACTGGTGAATAGTGCTTCATCCATCCAGGTGTGTAAGGCATTCCGTATAAACAACAAACGTATACAAATACCCTTAAATCATTAACAATCACTGTATCATAACTTTAAGGATAGTCACAAGCAACAAAACTCACCGAACCGTAACAACCCTTAAATCATTAACAATCACTGTATCATAACTTTAAGGATAGTCACAAGCAACAAAACTCACCGAACCGTAACAACTATTTCACATTTAAACAAATTGCATACCTCACCATCATGTGCTATCTGAAGAGTCTAAACATTCGATTTTTATGCATTCAACCAAATTCACTCTAATATATTTACATTTGGCGCTGCAGTCTCCCATTACTACAATGTTAATATGGACAACATCTATCAACAGATAAATACTTTCTAGATCACATGACGTTGTTGTTACGTCATTTAATCATTGTAACGGATATGTTTTGCAATACGCTACCAATGATACAAACGCAACGGGGACACTGATTGCGAACAAATGCGTTACTATGACGTCATTTTGGCGGATCATAGTCCCGGCAAGGCTTTGTGCTGTGTACACGTCAGATTGCTTTCGAATCAATCACATAAACTCTGAGTTAAAGACGCTATTCTTTCATGTGCAAGCAAAGAAAGATAGGGTTAAATTGTATTCGTTGTTAATATGAATGCAATCTGGGTTACATATAAATAGAATGGCGCCCAATTTATATTGACAATATATACCATCTAACAAGCACTTAATTGTTAAATAAAGTAGCATGGTATATGGCAAGCCAAGTTGTCATTTATTCACGGAGCATAATATTTACCAAATTATATAAGATATCTTATATACTTTAAATAAGATATCTTATAAACATTTAAGATATCTTATATAATTTGGTAAAATACTGGATCAATATTGCTCCGCGAATAAATGACAACTTGGCTTGCCATAATGGTATGTTGTTCGTAGTCATGATCTTTGCCATTCTTTACCGTTCTATCAAAATGGTACGATATTTTGTTTTGTCCTCTTCAAGATGCAGTTATGGACAAAGAAGCTATAACAGGACGACTGTTTACACTGTTAAATGTCTAATGGCGACTCTACAATAGGTCCCACCATGTTCGGACTATTTTCTATTCGCTTCCCTTGTCAGCGTTGTGTATATCTGCTAGTTAGCGCAGGAACATTTCACGAAGGGTCCGAATCATGGAGAGACTTCCTCCATTAAATGGAACATGTTATAAGAGACTTATGGATTCCGTCGAGGAAAAGGAGGGCATGCTGTATAGAATTATCTGACCTATAACTCGTAAACGAATAAGCAGTTTAAAATCCAAAATGAAAACAAAACCCTTTTCTCTTGATCCCGATGTTACGACAACACGGTTTACATGACAGGTTTGTGTTTGTTCCTGCAGATAAGGCATCTGATGATTTGATCCTTGTCTGTCAACACTATTACATTTCCTACTTACTAAATGTATTAGGCTTGATTGATAACAAGGATAACCCTTCCTATACATTGTCCGGTTTATAAGTTTGTTTGTTTGTTTGCTGGGTTTATCGTCCCGTGAACAGCCGTGTCCATTTTGAGATGGGGTCTCCTTGCAGTGGTTGTGACTATGTCACTGAACCAACAACTCACCAATAATCAGTAAGTATTGTAATCTTTAAAAATTCCGGATAGTAAGAAGGATGCGGATCTATCTCGTTAAAAACAATATTTTATTGCTGGCTCCAGTAATTGTTCAACTAACCTTCTAAACTTATTACGACCATTCTCTGTACAGGAAGTTAAGGTAGCAGTCAAATTGGAATACTGTTTAATGTTTGGAATTTGGATTTTGAAAACCCCAAATATTCTTTTATTTATCTCCAAACTTCGCTTCTGAAACGTTTCTTCTATCAAAACGTTTGATTTTTCCAGTCTTTACACTACCATTCCCCATTTCAAATTTGTGCTGAGAGCTGTCCTTCCAAAGAAAGGCTATTGGCGTTATGATACATTGTCGTGAAATATACCGGAGAATATTTCGGTAAACATAGGCTCATTGAAAAACAGCGAAGATAAAATCACGAAAATGATTGACAGCATCTTTGTTGGGTTTGGTGACCAGATATTTCAACAGACTATTAGCATTCCCATGGGAACAAGACTGAATATATAGAAGAATTTATCAGAACAGGTAAAGGAGACCTTGCAAATTCCTTCAATTTCACCTATAAGTATATTCTCTGTAGAACTTTAGGCTACTACAGACTCTTCAACACCAGCCGCATACCTCGATCTTCACTTACAAGGTAACAAGGGCTAAGCTGTATAATAAGCGTGATGATTTCAATTTGCCATTTCCATATATCAACATACCGGCTTTCCCTACACACTGTGTTTACATTTTCCAGATGATTTGATATTCAAGAACTAGTTCTATTATCACCGTTTCCGTGACAAATGTCAACAGCTGACAGAAACAAATAACAACACAAAGTTTCGAGAGATGCATGTTGATAAAGACCATGCTAAGTTTGGATGGTCGACATTGATCTCATATGGAAATATTTTATTTCTTTATGCGTTATTATGACATGCGCGTTCGATGCGTCTTGAACTGCCTATTGGTTTTATTGTGATCATCTTAGTAACCATTTTTAACGGATGTGACGTAACCGTTATATGACCTAGATTTGTATGACGGGTGTCGCCGTGACCTAGATTTGTATGACGGGTGTCGCCTTGACCTAGATTTGTATGACGGGTAACGTTGATGAAACAGAAGACGCTTACCTTCCGGAACACTTTGTCTGATTCTCTTTGTATTTAAAAAAAAAATCTATATAGGTCCTATATTATTGTTCATGTTTGCTGTAGGTTTAGCGATTTTTAGTGAAAATTATGGTTTCGCGATTGTGTCTGTATGTTTGACATATTGCTATTTCCTTCAAACAGCTTTCATCCGAGTACATCACAATGACAACATTTCCTTAGTATATTTTTAGGTTGAAGTGTGAAATGTTAAAGAAAATTATTCTTTGTTTACTGTTGCACACAATAAGCGGGTGTGGTCCATTTGTCCTAGACTTGAATGGCGGGGGTCGCCGACGAAGCAAAATATGCTTATTCTTCCGGAACGCCGTGGTCATACCAATTTGTATTTCGTCAGTGGTTTCCACGTAGATCTAGATTTTTTGTTCTTATTTACTGTTTCGTTATCATGTCGGTATTCTTTGTTGATTTTGAGACAGAATTACAGTTTCGTTATTATGTTGGTATTCTCTGTTGATTTTTTCGTCTGGAAGCCTCTCTTGTTTTTCAATACATTTTAAACGAAATGAGATTTAGCTGTCTGGTAAAACACACAGTATCCCAAGAAGTTCGTTAGCCATTGACTTTGTTATTATTTTTTAATTGCAAGTTGGTGAAATAGGAATATTGTACATGTATATTATCTGGACTTAAACAGCTTAGTCAGCCCTGCTAGGCAGCTGTGCATATTGATGCAAAGTAACATCATGTGTGTATATTTAATACACACACTAGTTTCCAATCGATTAGAACTTATGTTGATATATATATATTTATATATCGATTAACCTCCAGCAGTCTAATTAAAGGAAATGAAACAGGCCAAAATCCATGCCTGGTAGTTCTGTTGTTACCAGCCTAGTTCTGGACTAGGGGACGCGAATGGACTTGACCTTGATTCTCACTTTGGTTGTCGTCAATGAAACATGCCTTTCAGAAACACCTGATCGTTTTCCACCTGTCAATTTTAAAGTTTGTCCATGGAAATTTACATTTTGTTCATATTTTACGCATGTTTTGTCAATCTTAAGTTAGAATTACGGTTTCCTTTGCATGTTGGTATTCTCTGTTGTTGTTTTTAATAGTACTGAAGGCTTACAAAATGTCGCACGTCTCTTGGAAATAGCATTGCGAGTTAATCTTTCAAAACCATCTTTTTTTTCGCTCAGGGTTACACACAAGAGTTAGGTATTGCGCTTCAAGTTTTCTATGATTTATAGTTTCGTGGCCTCCAGCCGGACAGAAAAAAAACCCATCTGGGAACACAGCCTGATCTGTTTCCCTCATATTGTCTGAATGTTAACTTTGACTTAACAACTGGGAGACAAGTTATATGAACTTCTATTGATAAGTGGCCCGGAAGTGCGCGAAGGGCCCTCATGTAGGAGGAAACCGGAGTACCCGGAAAAACTCCACGTGGTCAGGTAGGATACCGCACACCTTTTCACGTCCGATTGGGTAATCGAACCGCGGCCACAAAGGACAAAATGAACGTAATCCAAGGCATATCGATGATAACACGGAGGTTGTGAAATCTGCTCAAGAATATCATGGTAGTGTGTGCTTGCAACTGGTACTGAGTAGAGATGTGCTTCATCATCAAGAGGAGAAGACATAATGAAAGTTCTGAATTTCCTCCCTGTGGAGAGCAATGCCCTCATGGACACCCTCGCGAGACTGATGTCATATTCAGGCTTTACAATCACAACGTAAACAGCTCAGTGCAGAATGAAATAGTTCCACGGGTTGTGGCGAGGATGTTGTTGTAATTAATACCTAGGTCATCAGGAAAGCGACGTTAGGAAAGGGAGAAATACCGGATATCTGTCTAGACTTGATCAGTAAGAAATACAACTTCCAACAAAGTGGTGTTGCTTACACTAGAGCAACATCCACTTCCGAAATAGCAATACGTACGACACAGTCCAGATTATCTTCAGTATGTAGGATCTGGTAAAAATTGAACAAGAGTATTCTCAGCAGCTGCATCTGAATGCTGTGTAGAGAATGCCTCCCGAGGTTTCTATTCAAACATCCATGAATCCACACAACAAGCTCCAAAATATCAAATTATACAGAAAGAATTTAATTGCTAACTGTGTATACATACTTCAGGTGTAACAATAGGAGACTTGTAAAAGTACGAATCCGTTCAAACAGCTATTGTGTACATGGGTTGGTGCCGGCTATCTTAAATACAGATAGAGGGTGACATTGCTCTCATGTACGGAATTACGTTGACACTAATAGGTCTGAACACGTTTTAAAGTTCGGAAGCAATGTTAAGTATTATGAGTCTAAAATAGGTAGATGACAATGTTGTTCCTACAAAGAATAAATATGATATAGATCAACATCTATAATTTATAATAGGGAGATGGCAACATATGCATTCAACTGTCATTAAAGAAGAAGGTGAGCTTCAACATTTTATCTGCAGTATCAACTATGTATGAAACTGTGGTGGGTGATAACGGCCATCTCGCTTTGGCGCCGTGAAATGTGTTGGCGTGTTGGAGTGTTGGCGTATTGGCGCGGTGAAATGTGTTGACGCTTTGGCGTGTTGTAGTATTGGCGTGTTAGCGTATTGGCGCCTCGCCGCAGTTGAAAAACGCGACAAGACGACATTTTATTTCTTAAATGTCGCTTTGGCGCATTTTGATAACGCGCCAACACGCCAACACGAGATGGCCGTAATCAGCCACCATAGTAAGACAATATTTCTTTCGCACACGATATCTAAGCAAGAAATATATACTGACAACCATCCTTCAACAATACCTTAAACAGAAAATAAGCGTTGAAGAAACAGAAAGTAATTGTGGTCACGGGTTGACAACAAAAATATGACTCAAACAATAGATATGGACAAAGTAGACAACCTTTTAAACAGGAAACAATCACGGGCGAAGTTAGGCAACATTTACTGATAGCTAATACAGAAAACATACCCGTGACACCAATAATTAAGAGGGTGACTATATCATCAGTAAGAAACATGTTTGAAAATCGCTTAACCACTATGAAAATTGATATTATCAATTTAGATACTTTAGACGGGTAAACAATAATTTTTAGAATAAAACCACAATGCCATTTTGTGTTTGACTACACGATGCAGCTGGAAAGTGTCTAAAATAATTGTTTTCTTTAGGTACATTTTCAACATCAAAATCCGAAATAAAACACTATTGTGTTTTAAGTACATTACGATAACAAAGTACCAGGGATTTGTCAGACCCGTTAAGTTTTTATGATCTGGCTTTCGTTATAGCTGTGTCCTGACGTATTGATTTTCCTCCCAGTTAAGTGTGTTAGAGAAATCCAGGAAAAGAATATCTTTTATCTTTCTATATTGTGAAATTATGTAGAAAATATGCATATCAATTAATCAAAGAATTCACTTCATCCAATGATGTCCTTTTTACATGGAAATAGAATATAGGGGACACAAGCATCAATTTGGATAATTTGTCAATAACACTTTAATGAAGTATTTATTAGTACGAAACTCAATCTGGACGCGGCATTTTTAAACAACACTTAACTATCTACATAAAATGTTATGTAACAACAAATAAAGTTATTACTATTGACGCTTCGATAACAGCTCTGTCATCCTCCTCGGACTTGAATGACCAGTATAGCGAGCGTGTGTACACGAAGGTGGTGAGTATGCACGAGACAGTAATAATCGCTAGTGTAGCTTGTAGTGGTACTGTACTAGGAAAGTGGCTTCATTTCCAAAGAAGTCGACTCGGCTACTCTAGTGAGCGGTTGAGTTAACTGTAGATGAACTGTTGATTCGACTACGCTTTGTTTAATACCTGGTAATAGATGTGCGAAAATATAGGACTCCCTCATCCTTTTCGCTGTGGCGTACCACATTTTCTTTCATTTACCGTCTGAAAATGTTGTCCTCTCTGTCAATCATTTTCATATATTCCCATTCAACCACACGATTTTGTTGTGCAGCATGATCTGTGATGGCCGAATTGTAGATCTGGGATCGCTTAAGTGTTGATCTAGTGAATTTACTGTCTGCTTGGGCTTCAGCGTCTTTCTGATGTTCCTGAAGTCGGACCCCAATCTTCTCTCAAATTCTTCGTTTTATGATGCGTCGCAGTTCTTGCATCTAATTTTACATATGGTTTCCATGGTTTCTTCTTTAGATGTTCAATTATATGGATGCACGAGGGTATTGCAGAGAGTCCTGAGCTATTTCTTGGCTGTTGCAATGCCAATGCGATTCTTTTCTGTTGTGTTCCTTTTTAAAAAACGTCTCCCCTTGTTTTCTTTCAGTTGATGGCCTAACTTCTCAAGGGACCAGTTGTGATATCCACATGTTTTCATAGCTGAGCGTATATGATTCTATTGTTGTACTTTGTCCTGTTGGTCGTAACAATACTGTCACATATGTTTAGTAGTTTTCGGATGACACCTAGCTTCTGGTGTAAGGGGTGGTGGGATTGGAAGCCGAGATATTAGTCTGTATGTCTTTTTACGATTTACCAAGACTTTGACGGCCAAGGAACGGCATGTCAATATTAATTTTTTTCCTTCTCATGTACATTTGATATTGTTGGTAGTGTCAATGGTGTTAATATGATTTGTTAGATCCTTTTGTTACCCATTTTTCATAAATTCTAAGGTGTCATCCACCTATCACTTCTATAAGGTAGACTTGCATTCTATTGGTCAATGGCTATGGCCTTATTCTCAAAGTGTTCCAAGAAGAGGTTGGCTACAAAATGAGATAATTGATTGCCCATGGCAGTTCCGAAGCGTTGTTGGTATATAGTTTCGCGGAAGATGAAAGATGTGGTTGTTAACACTAATTGTAAAAGCGTCTTGTATCTGAAGGTTGACCGTCTTACACCAGGATCTATCAAGTTCTTAGTGGTCACGAATAATGTCAAGGGCTTTATCGATGGGCGAGGAGAGATGCGATGACCCTATGGAGGATTTTTCTCTCCCAGAATGCTTCATTCAAGATGGCTGCCCTGCAAAAAATGACCTCCGTAACACTGAGTCAATGGTAACTTGAGCATCAACAAATCAATCTCCGTAAATTATGATAAAACGGCTTCATTCTATAATATACTCATATATTTACAATAAATATTCTATGATAAGATTAAAAAGATTAAAAAACAACCTGCTATATTTTATAATGTTAAAACCCATAAACATCCCGAGCTGGTGTAAACACATGAAGGCTGACATGTTGAATTCTTCACAGCCTCATTCTGGAAAGTTTGGTGGTTTACACATATTTAAAAATGGAGTGTACCAAATCTAGCTAGGCTGATACACAGACAGAAACTTTTGACGTGTCATCAGCATCATTTATCATGAGAACTTGTTTTTCAACTTCAAGGCCTCTGATGAATTAGGTTCCAATGTATTTTGATATACAACCTGAATCATCAACAACAGATATTGAAAGAAGATGTCCAAAAGAACCCGAAAAGATAAAATCTCAAGAAAATACATTTAAAGAAAGGTATGTCACTTCTGTATTTGAAACAAAGATACAGGGGAGAGAATTGATGACATTTATGGAGGATTTTTCCCTCCCAGAATGCTTCATTCAAGATGGCTGCCCCTTATGGGCAGCCATCTTGAATGAAGCATTCTGGGAGGGGAAAATCCAAATCCATGCCAGATGACTTATTTAATTCGTCCTTTTGGATAAGGACTTTGGAATTCTTTCTGTCAGATCTTTTGAATTTTTCACATGGTGTTTAGAATTTTCAACTAGACAACTCAAAATGTCTGCTAGAGACCTGGATACATTGTAACCAATGGAACCAGTGTAGTCCAAAATGTGACGCAATGGATTGCCCTGTTTGTGAATCTTGGGTATGCGGTACATTCTTTAGGTATTCGTGACTAGCAATAACCTCAATGGTTGTGTTAGATGACCTATTATATAGCTATCCTTCTCAATCTGAAGAATGTTTCACAATACAGTGAACTGTGTTCCTCAAATGCTGTTTTACCAGAAGACTACAGCACGGATATGCTGTGATGTGGAGGCCGGCAATCAGCAGTATGCGTCTATTGAGGATGACCAGTAATAATACGATCGATCTGCAGGTAAAACCAAATATACATATATCAGAATCTATCTCTGACACCAGCCACAGTATAAATCAAACAATATGTAAACTGTTCGTAATAGAAGTGGTCTATTGAATCAAAATCATCTACACGTCCAAAACTAGAGGCAACATCTGGAACCATCCCACGATTGCGTCACTTCATACCGATAAATTGAAGCTTACTTCGTCCATACAATATTGACAGAAGTATAGAACATTCCATGTAAATAACCAATGATATGCAAACATCCTCAAACAGCAACAATAACTGAATCATAACCACAACAACTGTTACAAACAACAACAGTCGCTAAACCGTAACTAATATAGTCATCACAAAGAACACGTTACATTACCGTAACAAAACGACGGTCATAAAGTCAAAAAGTCACCGAATCATAAAAATAACGACGGTCACAAACAACAACAGTTACTGAATCATAAAAATAACGACGGTCACAAACAACAACAGTAACTGAATCATAAAAATAACGACGGCCACAAACAACAAGTTACTGAATCATAAAAATAACGACGGTCACAAACAACAACAGTAACTGAATCATAAAAATAACGACGGGCACAAACAACAACAGTAACTGAATCATAAAAATAACGACGGTCACAAACAACAACAGTTACCGAATCATAAAAATAACGACGGTCACAAACAACAACAGTTACTGAATCATAAAAATAACGACGGGCACAAACAACAACAGTAACTGAATCATAAAAATAACGACGGTCACAAACAAAACAGTTACCGAATCATAAAAATAACGACGGTCACAAACAACAACATTTACTGAATCATAAAAATAACGACGGTCACAAACAACAACATTTACTGAATCATAAAAATAACGACGGTCACAAACAGCAACAGTTACTGAATCATAAAAATAACGACGGTCACAAACAAAACAGTTACTGAATATTAAAAATAACGACGGTCACAAACAACAACAGTTACTGAATCATAAAAATAACGACGGTCACAAACAACAACAGTAACTGAATCATAAAAATAACGACGGTCACAAACAACAACAGTAACTGAATCATAAAAATAACGACGGTCACAAACAACAACAGTTACTTAATCATAAAAATAACGACGGTCACAAACAAAACAGTTACTGAATCATAAAAATAACGACGGTCACAAACAACAACAGTAACTGAATCATAAAAATAACGACGGCCACAAACAACAACAGTTACTGAATCATAAAAATAACGACGGTCACAAACAACAACAGTTACTGAACCGTACCAATACTAGTATGAATGTTTTAACTCAGCATGTTCGGCATTTTCTGGACATCTACGTATGTCAACATTGCCGATTATATACATCCGGGTCAAGAGGAGAATTAAAAACAGGATTCTTTTTACAGGATAAAATCTGTAGTCAAATACCGTGTTCTAAGGGGCAAATTATTTTCCCTACAATGAATACGTCTTTAGGGAGTTCATTTGTGAGGCCTGAACCCCAAAGTGTTTTTTTTGTGGTCTCGGGCAACCTGTCAGACAAGGGTTAGTTGACGCTAAGTTACAGTTGTCTCCCCTTGTGTATGATAAAATTCAGTTTCCTGGCATAGATAACCTTCACCATTGGGAGGGAATCTTCCTGTTTGTCTGCACGTGATGTTGTTACAAAAGACATGTAAACTGTTTAAACAGGTGCCGAGAAAGCTGCGAATGCTACACGACAATACTGTTTGTGTAACAATACTGCTAGAACTCTTCCTGATTTAATTCTTATCAAAATAGTTTGCATTTCAAATACACATTTACAATATGATAATTTTGAAGAATGTGATATTATATCTGATTCTTGAAATTCCTTATTGTTTTAACAATGACTAGGATGTTGACTAACGAGGGCAAACTATCTCACACGTCACATTATGTAGTTAGTAAGTGACAGTTTATCAGCTTACACTCAGTAGTGAATCTAGTGATATACACACCAATACCGACAGTTACTGAGGAACTAGATAGACATGATAACTAACCATCCCTCACTGGGGAACCTCTATAACTAACTCTGGTTAGATAAACATGATAACTAACCATCCCTCACTGGGGAACCTCTATAACTAACTCTAGTTAGATAGACATGATAACTAATCACCAGTCACTGGGGAACCTCTATACCTAACTCTGGTTAGATAAACATGATAACTAACCACCAGTCACTGGGGGACCTCTATTACTAACTCTGGTTAGATAAATATGATAACTAACCACCAGTCACTGGGGAACCTCTATAACTAACTCTGGTTAGATAAACATGATAACTAACCACCAGTCACTGGGGAACCCCTATAACTAACTCTGGTTAGATAAACATGATAACTAACCACCAGTCACTAGGGAACCTCTATAACTAACTCTGGTTAGATAAACATGATAACTAACCACCAGTCACTGGGGGACCTCTTTAACTAACTCTAGTTAGATAAAAATGATAACTAACCACCAGTCACTGGGGAACCTCTATAACTAACTCTGGTTAGATAAACATGATAACTAACCACCAGTCACTGGGGAACCTCTATAACTAACTCTGGTTAGATAAACATGATAACTAACTACCAGTCACTGGGGGACCTCTATAACTAACTGTGACTAGATAATCATGATAACTAACCATCCGTCACTTGGGAACCTCTATAACTAACTCTGGTTAGATAAACATGATAACTAACTACCAGTCACTGGGGAACCTCTATAACTAACTCTGGTTAGATAAACATGATAACTAACCATCAGTCACTGGGGGACCTCTATAACTAACTCTGGTTAGATAAACATGATAACTAACCATCAGTCACTGGGGAACCTCTATAACTAACTCTAGTTAGATAGACATGATAACTAACCACCAGTCACTGGGGAACCTCTATAACTAACTCTGGTTAGATAAACATGATAACTAACCATCAGTCACTGGGGAACCTCTATAACTAACTCTGGTTAGATAAACATGATAACTAACCACCAGTCACTAGGGAACCTCTATAACTAACCATCAGTCACTGGGGAACCTCTATAACTAACTCTAGTTAGATAAACATGATAACTAACCACCAGTCACTGGGGAACCTCTATAACTAACTCTAGTTAGATAAACATGATAACTAACCACCAGTCACTGGGGAACCTCTATAACTAACTCTAGTTAGATAGACATGATAACTAATCACCAGTCACTGGGGAACCTCTATAACTAACTCTGGTTAGATAAAAATGATAACTAACCACCAGTCACTGGGGAACCTCTATAACTAACTCTGGTTAGATAAACATGATAACTAACCACCAGTCACTGGGGAACCTCTACAACTAACTGTGACTAGATAAACATGATAACTAACCACCAGTCACTGGGGGACCTCTATAACTAACTGTGACTAGATAATCATGATAACTAACCATCCGTCACTTGGGAACCTCTATAACTAACTCTGGTTAGATAAACATGATAACTAACCATCAGTCACTGGGGGACCTCTATAACTAACTCTGGTTAGATAAACATGATAACTAACCATCAGTCACTGGGGAACCTCTATAACTAACTCTGGTTAGATAAACATGATAACTAACCATCAGTCACTGGGGAACCTCTATAACTAACTCTGGTTAGATAAACATGATAACTAACCACCAGTCACTAGGGAACCTCTATAACTAACCATCAGTCACTGGGGAACCTCTATAACTAACTCTAGTTAGATAAACATGATAACTAACCACCAGTCACTGGGGAACCTCTATAACTAACTCTGGTTAGATAAACTTGATAACTAACCACCAGTCACTAGGGAACCTCTATAACTAACAATCAGTCACTGGGGAACCTCTATAACTAACTCTAGTTAGATAAACATGATAACTAACCATCCGTCACTGGGGAACCTCTATAACTAACTCTGGTTAGATAAACATGATAACTAACCACCAGTCACTAGGGAACCTCTATAACTAACCACCAGTCACTGGGGAACCTCTATAACTAACTCCAATCATCACTCGCTAGCGAGTATATTGACTGAACACTATATAAACATACGATATATTGATGGAGAGCTTTGAACTTCAAAATAATACACTGGATTATGTCCATTAATCGTTCTTTTCGTGAAAAATTCAACATAGAATTGGTCTGATAACTCATGTAACACTCGTTATTGTGATATATGACGTGTTTATACGTCTTCAGGGGATTCCTTTGAACGACGACAATTGTCGTTTTGGGTACATCCTTGTTTCGTCGATATCTCCTACAATATCCGTGATCTTTAAGCCTTTATGACATTCGGTGGATTTATCACTCGTGGATCAAACAGTCAACACTTTACGTCCAATATCAAGTCTATAGGGTGTTCTTAACCCCCCGATACAATGATTGGTATGACTAAGTAGAAACGGCAATGTGTTATATAAATAGAGGTTACACAACGAGTGGCTGTTGTATGTGATATTTCTTTCACTCGAGTTAGTTATTTTTCAAAAGTTACAAAAACACGATAAAAGACACATGTCCATCTCAGTATCTACATGGACTCCGGAAAACATTCGTATTTCCACGGGTCTCAACTCAGCACTTACCTCGTGTCTATCCCATGTTCTCCCGATACAACCTTTATCGGTACTCCGTCATAAAGGGAATCCACGGTTACAAGGGTTTTCGATGTAGTTTGGGAAAATCCAATCTTGCAAATTGGGAAAATTTTTAACGTAAGTAGTATAAAAGTGAGGGTTCTGGCGCAGTACCTCCCCTATATAATCCTTACCACCTCCCTGGCACCTCCCTAGTGGCACCCCCCTTGACAGGGGGGTACCGATGACGTCACAAATGGAGGGTTATCCAGTGCATAAAAATGACCCTCAGGGGGGTACCGATGATGTAACGGAGGGTCACGCCTCCTCCCCGTCAGGGGGGTACCGCGACCACCGATGTTGTCATGTAATGACGTGTTTGGATTTTCCAATCTATTTCGACCGATTGCATCACAGTATGAAATAGACAACCATGTTGACGTGCAGCAACAGCAGCAGCAGCAGCAGCAACTGACAAAGGGGGGTGCCACTGGGGGGTGCCAGGGAGGTGGTAATGATTATATAGGGGGAGGGGTGGCCCAGAAACCCCACTTTCCCTACTACGGTACCCCCCAGTGGCACCCCCCTTTGTCAGTTGCTGCTGCTGCTGCTGCTGCTGCTGTTGCTGCACGTCAACATGGTTGTCTATTTCATACTGTGATGCAATCGGTCGAAATAGATTGGAAAATCCAAACACGTCATTACATGACAACATCGGTGGTCGCGGTACCCCCCTGACGGGGAGGAGGCGTGACCCTCCGTTACATCATCGGTACCCCCCTGAGGGTCATTTTTATGCACTGGATAACCCTCCATTTGTGACGTCATCGGTACCCCCCTGTCAAGGGGGGTGCCACTAGGGAGGTGCCAGGGAGGTGGTAAGGATTATATAGGGGAGGTACTGCGCCAGAACCCTCACTTTTGTACTACTAACGTAAACTATGTTAAAAATGTACACGCCAGTAATTATTTTATCGGTGTCATGTTTATCAATAATAAAGCGTTAATCTTAGTTTTACATGATGGCACAAACCAATTTTGACCCTTGACTGTCCTTTTTTCTTATCTATTTTAAACAATCAGCACAATTTGGAATCTTAAAGCTCATTAAGGGAAAAAGGCTTAAATGCATTGGGGATATGAGTATTTATGGTACCCAGTTATACATGCATTGGAAACACCTGGTAATGTCCAAAACATCTACCAAACAGTCTTTCCGAATCCCACACGTCTTTGTTGCCGAATCCCACACATCTTTGTTGCCGAATCCTACACATCTTTGTTGCCGAATCCCACACATCTTTGTTGCCGAATCCTACACATCTTTGCTGAGATGGCCGTTTGTCTCATGTTCTCGTGTCACGTGATGTGTTGGCAAATTGGTAATAATGAGGTTTGGTAGTTCCAGATTTTAACTAAACGTGGTTGCAGCTTGGCGACAGCTTGTCCCGCTGTATATATATAAGCCGCCAATCATATCTCAGTGGAACTACAACCCTGCTATCATATGCCGACAATGTGGCATCAACGATCCTAAACTTAATGAAATTCCTTAACATAGAAAATTTTCATCGGAAAGCATTATTGGATTAGAACTTATATTCTTGCTTTTCTTTTGGAAATTTTAAGTTAAGGAACTTCCTTCAGTTAAGGAATATTGATGTGATCGGGCCCTGGCCGAATCTTGTTACTTGCGTGGCATTATTATAAGAAATATATCAAAACAATACATTCCAATAATGACTTGACTTTTAACTTGATTGTACCATTTACCTAAAGCCACTCAGCGGTGAAAAAATGTGCAGCAAACATCCAATGACAAGGCGAGTCGTCCTAAAGGTTAGGCTATCCAAATATAGTGGGGCAGTTGCCAGGTACTGACCTTAGGCCGGTGGTTTTTCTCCGGATACTCCGGCTTTCCTCCAAATCCAAAACCTGGCACGTCCTTAAATGACCCTGGCTGTTAATAGGACGTTAAAAAAACCAAACAAACCAAAATCCAAATATAGTCGTCCTAAAGGTTAGACGACCCAAATGTAGTCGTCCTAAAGTTTAGACTACCAAAATGGAGTCGTCTTAAAGGTTAGGCTATCACAATGGAGTCGTCCTAAAGGTTAGACGACCCAAATGTAGTCGTCTTACAGGCTAGACGGAGTCGTCCTAAAGGTAAGGCTATTCAAATGTAGTCGTCATAACGTTTAGACTACCAAAATGGAGTCGTCTTAAAGGTTAGACGACCCAAATGCAGTTGTCCTCAAGGTTAGGCTATCCAAAAATGGAGTCCCTCTAAGAGTTAGTCTACAAACATGGAGTCGTCCTTAAGGTTCGGCTACAAAAATGGAGTGGTCCTTAAGGTTAGGCTACACAAATGGAGTCTTCCTAAAGGTTAGGCTATCCAAATGGAGTCGTCCTAAAGGGAAACTACCCAGACCGGGTCGTCCTAAAGGTTAGACTACCCAAATGGAGTCGTCCTAAAGTTTAGGCTATCCAAATGGAGTCTTCCTAAAGGTTAGGCTATCCAAATGGAGTCTTCCTAAAGTTTAGGCTATCCAAATGGAGTCTTCCTAAAGGTTAGGCTATCCAAATGGAGTCGTCCTAAAGGTTAGACTATCCAAATGGAGTCGTCCTAAAGGTTAGACTATCCAAATGGAGTCGTCCTAAAGGTTAGACTATCCAAATGGAGTCGTCCTAAAGGTTAGACTATCCAAATGGAGTCGTCCTAAAGGGTAGCTACCCAAATGGAGTCGTCCTTCACTACACTTTGAAAAAACGCATGAGAAGGATTCGTTGAATTTCCTTTTTTGGACAAAATGAGCTTCTGAATTTGCTATTATTTGAACAGGCATTATAAAGGAGCATTTATGAATACTTAAAATTATTTCTTCTAATATTTAATAAATGATACTTAGTTTGAATCGATACTTTGTGAAAAGTTAATGATAAAGCTGTCATTGTTTTTATTGTATAAACCTAACTGGGTTGTATCACAATTCTACAGCTATATTCCTCGCGGGAAATGTAAATTCTCAAATATGACATTTAGATGGTGAACAGTTTTCATTTGTGTGACGAACCAAAAACAACATGTTCTTTCAGTCGGACTTTAATACTCAGAAGGGATAGAACAGTCATTTCGTAAACTTAAGACATTTAAAAAAAATCAATGTTAAAATGTCAACGCGAGCGTGGACACATTATAGCCGAGATAGTCGCCTTACACATTACAGCCGAGATAGTCACCTTACATCTATTAATACCCGATACACAATCCGTGTGTAGTTTTTAGCAAGACATCAACGGTTTTTATCATTAAACAGTTGGTTTCAGAAAAGGTTACAAAAAATTGCAAATTGAAGAAATCGTGAAAAGTCTCAAAAGAATAGTTATGTTTTAGTGGATACTGTGAGTAAATTCCGAGGTGGATAATTAATCATTTATCATTAAAAACAATTCTCGATGGAAACTCGCGTTCACATAAATAAACTCTGCATGTGCTTTTTCCAGTACCAATGCATCGACGAACTTATTGTTTAAAGCTACTATCAACAAATAACAAAGAGGTTGTATTTTGTGGAATCGGTCTAAGGTTTAAGGGGATATGACACGGTCAGACAATAGTTAACCGATTGTCAGCAACATTAACAGGAGTGATCTTGGCGCCTCCATTAGCTTTGTTGGGGAAAATACAATTCCATTTTATCTCGATATCTAGACTTTTTGGAGAAAACATGACATTTTTTCAAAGCAAGCAATTATTAAAAAAAAAAAAGAAAAAAATCCACAATGTCCATTTTAAGTGGTTAGAGGCAGAATCCTGTTTTAACAGAAACTTTACCTACGAGCAAAAATTTTATTTTTTGGGGCTTTTTTATTTCATAAAATTATGGAAATAAGATTAATAAACTGTTTGACATGAAAAAAACCCATGCAATAATAGATCATAATGAATATTAGATTGTTGAAGAATATAAATATACCCAGAATCGTATGTGAGAACATATAATGAATCGTAGGTGAGAAAATATAGCGAGAATCTTATGTGAGAAAATATAACGAGAATCTTATGTGAGAAAATATAACGAGAACCATATGTGAGAAAATATAACGAGAATCATATGTGAGAAAATACAACGAGAATCGTATGTGAGAAAATATAACGAGAATCGTATGTGAGAACGTATAACGAGAATCGTATGTGAGAACATATAACGAGAATCGTATGTGAGAACGTATAACGAGAATCGTATGTGAGAACGTATAACGAGAATCGTATGTGAGAACATATAACGAGAATCGTATGTGAGAACGTATAACGAGAATCGTATGTGAGAAAATGTAACTAGAATCGTATGTGAGAACATATAACGAGAATCGTATGTGAGAACGTATAACGAGAATCGTATGTGAGAACGTATAACGAGAATCGTATGTGAGAACGTATAACGAGAATCGTATGTGAGAACATATAACGAGAATCGTATGTGAGAACAAATAACGAGAATCGTATGTGAGAACGTATAACGAGAATCGTATGTGAGAACGTATAACGAGAATCGTATGTGAGAACATATAACGAGAATCGTCTGTGAGAACGTATAACGAGAATCATATGTGAGAACATATAACGAGAATCGTATGTGAGAACATATAACGAGAATCGTATGTGAGAAAACATAACGAGAATTGTATGTGAGAAAACAAAACCAGATTCAAATATGAGAATATATAACCAGATTCAATTGTGAGAACATTACCAGTCCCTTGCACTTATAGCAAGATTAATTTGTGAAACCATATAACCAAACTCCAGTCTGGGAATATATAACCATATCAATGCTAATCCATATTAGCCGGTACTATTTCGATTTCGGGATAAAGCCATACTCAATGATGGTGCATGTTGATGGAGGAAGGGAGATAACCTCACGTGAGTCGACTACTGTTATGAAACGTACCCAATGACCTATACAGTGCGTCATTCTTAATACACAACATTAAATAAATAATAATCCAGATGTACATGTACGTGTTGATGCGCCCAGTAAATTACCACAGATAGCTATTGTTTATGGAACTACAACGTCCAGAATATACTAGAAAAACTGTATAACATACTTTGAAGTTATTACAATATTACCCTACAGCTAAAATATACAGACTACAAAGAATGTATATATAATCTAGTCTTAAACCATAATAAAGGCTAATGAAACAGTATATAGGCTAATGAAATAGTATATAGGTTTATGAAACAGTATATAGGTTTATGAAACAGTATATAGGCTATTGAAATAGTATATAGACTAATGAAACAGTATACAGGCTAATTAAACAGTATATAGACTAATGAAACTGTATATAGGCTAATTAAACAGTATATAGACTATTGAAACAGTATATAGGCTAATGAAGCAGTATATAGACTAATTAAACAGTATATAGGCTAATGAAACAGTTTATAGGTTTATGAAACAGTATATAGGCTATTGAAACAGTATATAGACTAATGAAACAGTACATATGCTATTGAAACGGTATATAGGCTAATGAAACAGTATATAGCCTAATGAAACAGTATATAGGCTATTGAAACAGTATATAGCCTAATGAAACAGTATATAGCCTAATGAAACAGTATATAGCCTAATGAAACAGTATATAGACTATTGAAACAGTATATAGACTATTGAAACAGTACATTTAAGCATTGAACGGCTTTCAGTTGGCATTCATAGTCAATATGAATGCCAACTGGACAGAGGAAAAATTCCATGAAGCGCGCTCTGAAAGCCGTCCAATGCTTATATTTACCATCTGCGATTTTTTATTTGTCGTGCGATTTTTTTTTGAAATTTTCAAATTCAAATTTCAGTTGGCAGTTCATAAGCTGGTGAACTCGCAGCTGAATTGGTAGGGTTATATAGTGGCAGTGCCATACAATGGTAAATATATGCTAATGAAACAGTAAATAGGCTAATGAAACAGTATATAGGCTCATGAAACAGTTTATAGGTTTATGAAACAGTATATAGACTATTGAAACAGTATATAGGCTATTGAAACAGTATATAGGCTAATGAAACAGTATACAGGCTAATTAAACAGTATATAGACTATTGAAACAGTATATAGGCTATTAAAACAGTATATAGGCTATTGAAATAGTATATAGACTAATGAAACAGTATATAGGCTAATTAACAGTATATAGACTAATGAAACAGTATATAGGCTAATTAAACAGTATATAGACTAATGAAACAGTATATAGGCTATTGACACAGTATATAGGCTATTGAAACAGTATATAGTCTATTGAAACAGTCTATAGGCTATTGAAACAGTACATTGTGTTTAAACAGTGTGCAGATTACAACAAATATATGTGTTACACATGTATATTACATACAACATTATATAGGCGTGTTACACATGTATATCATATTCAACATTATATAGGCGTGTTACACATGTATATTATATACAGCACCACATAGGAAAAACCAACACCGGTTATCAGACCACTTGTTGTATATTCTACATAAAATCACTCCTTCAAAATTTAAATAAAACAATTCCTAACTGAAAGGGAACTTAATCAGTCTCTTATGAATGCAACGTCAAGACATGTTTTCCAAAAAGGGTAATATAATGTAAATCAACTGATGGTTTTAATTACAGATAATTGATTACAGATAATTAATAACAACAAGTATGTTGTTCATATCACCAGACGATGTATGTAATGACAGTATTTTATGTGGTACAAGTCACCAGACAAAGAAACTCATTGCCTCAGAAAATCGTGTTATCCTGTTTATACAGGTATGTAGTCCGAGATAAAGTAGGCTGTTATTTATACAGGTATGTAGTCCGAGATAAAGTAGACTGTTATTTATACAGGTATGTAGTCCGAGATAAAGTAGACTGTTAGTTATACAGGTATGTAGTCCGAGATAAAGTAGATTGTTATTTATACAGGTATGTAGTCCGAGATAAAGTAGACTGTTAGTTATACAGGTATGTAGTCCGAGATAAAGTAGACTGTTATTTATACAGGTAAGTAGTCCGAGATAAAGTAGACTGTTATTTATTCAGGTATGTAGTCCGAGATAAAGTAGACTGTTATTTATACAGGTATGTAGACCCAGATAAAGTGTACTGTTATTTATACAGGTATGTAGTCCGAGATAAAGTGGACTGTTATTTATACAGGTATGTAGCCCGAGATAAAGTAGACTGTTATTTATACAGGTATCTAGTCCGAGATAAAGTGGACTGTTATTTATACAGGTATGTAGTCCGAGATAAAGTAGACTGTTATTTATACAGGTATGTAGTCCGAGATAAAGTGGACTGTTATTTATACAGGTATGTAGTCCGAGATAAAGTAGACTGTTATTTATACAGGTATGTAGTCCGAGATAAAGTAGACTGTTATTTATACAGGTAAGTAGTCCGAGATAAAGTAGACTGTTATTTATACAGGTATGTAGTCCGAGATAAAGTAGACTGTTATTTATACAGGTATGTAGTCCGAGATAAAGTAGACTGTTATTTATACAGGTATGTAGCCCGAGATAAAGTAGACTGTTAGTTATACAGGTATGTAGTCCGAGATAAAGTAGACTGTTATTTATACAGGTATGTAGTCTGAGATAAAGTAGACTGTTATTTATACAGGTATGTAGTCCGATATAAAGTAGACTGTTATTTATACAGGTATGTAGTCCGAGATAAAGTGGACTGTTATTTATACAGGTATGTAGTCCGAGATAAAGTAGTCTGTTAGTTATACAGGTAAGTAGTCCGAGATAAAGTAGACTGTTATTTATACAGGTATGTAGTCCGAGATAAAGTAGACTGTTATTTATACAGGTATGTAGTCCGAGGACAAAAATGATACTCTACACGTTTCAATTTAAACAAAAAAATGGATAAACATTTACTTCCAAGAGTTCCACAAGAATGACATATTTTAATTCAAATATGACTTCTAAAAGATTGAATATGTTGGTTAAGTAATCCGTGAATGAATTCTCAATACAGGAAAACGGGAATGAAATTATTTTTGGGTCAAACGTGTATTAAATTTAGTTCGTGTTTTTGAAAAAAAGTGTTCCTAATGATTTTTATGACATTATATAAGGACCGACGTAGTACGTGTGGAACAGACTACGGCTTGTTAGGACGATACCGACCTTAATCAAATTCCAATGTTTTTAATTGTGGAAATAGATAAAATAGATCTTTCTCTAGATTATTCTCTAGAGTAAAATGTTCTTTCCACAACTATCACATAATCTTATTTTACTGTTCGTTAATCCGATTCCTAATCAGCTGAGACATCAGAAACTGTCATTTCTCATTACATTGGAGCAGTAAAATGATGACTCGTTCCGGGCTTGTACAATAAATCGGATAATCTTTTCGAAAATTGATATATATTGAAAATTTCCTAGAATATCAGATCAGCATTGTTCTGCCGGGCGCCATATCTGATATTCTAAACAGAGCGAGCTGAACGTAGTAGTCGTACACAGTGTAATTGGTGTTGACAGGACATTCCGGGTTGTGTGTTACCCGACATGCGATTCAAAGAACAGTTCACTATCTATCTCGATTACTTTCCGCATTTAGGCCATAGTCTTCATTTTTCATAGAATATGAAATTCCTGTTGTTATATTGACAAAACGTTGGTATATTTCGGGGCTATATATTCACTAATGACCGAGGGACTTGTAAACCCGATATATGTTTGATGGTTTATATAGCGACGTGAATGCATATCACTTAAAATCTAGTTTGGGTTGTAAGAAAAAAATATCGAATACATGTTGCATCCAGTTATTATTTTTTTTGCTGTTTTTACAAGAAGAGATTCCCTTGTGAATATCGCCATTATCATATTCGACAAGATGAACAAGACCAAACTAACCAAGCAATCTATTAAGACACCCAACATTATCCAAAAAATTTTGAGCGTGAAAGACAGAATTCAAATAAATCGGCTCTTATTTTTGTCTTCAAATATAACCTGGTGCCTACACACTTGGGTATTACTAGTACATTATCCCATGTCAAAGATCCATTGTCATTGTTATATCCGGAAGGGTTAGTGTATCTATGTCATTGCTGGTAGCGAGAGAAATTTCATCCTATTACTTTGCCTACTGGGAGATGATTTCATAATCAAAATAATGAAAACCCAATTCATTGTGGTTTTCTTCTCGTATTGCAATTTAAAGCTTAACTAATATCATTCTAGTAAACGACTGACACAGTTCCTACGCATCAATTTCATATGGAATATAACAGAAGAAAAAATAACTACTAAACGACGTAGACTTTAATGTGAGGTCCATATCAAAGGTAACGGCATTGCTCTGTAATTAGGACGTAGAGACTGTTAGTGGTTCTGACAGTCCTACATCACCGCCTTGTGAGGTGAATGCTGCCATCGAATCACTCCCTGGTTTTGTTCTAGCTCAGCCGGGCTCGTACAGAATCAATTACTTAATGAATGTCTCTCAAATGATTTCTGACATGTTCACGCAAGCTTGCGAAAGACGCTGCTGTCTCGACATCACTCACCGAATAAAACAAGACCGGATGTTTCTCTCTGTCATGCGCATTAATGATTAAAGATGAAGCTTTTTCGTACTTGATTTTGTGAATACCCTTATAGAACAGGATACTACTTAAATGCTACTGTACTATATAACAAGGCCCATTAATTACTACGGGCGTATTATGGAGATAAGTAAAACTGGCCTTATTCCTACAATAGCCTTTATGATTAGCCACGTACGGAATGACTGCTACAGAAGAATACGTATCCAAACAATGAGGTCGAACATCAAATGCCAGATACCACAGATGTTATATACAATTAGTATCGGTAAGTTCAGGAACGTAATAGAGCAGGATTTTAGAAGAAAAGAACCTTGAATGTGTAAATAAACATTAAGACAGATCTTGCAGACATTTAGCCATTGTGTATCTGATACTTTGGTGGAAATGTTTTCGTGGTATAAAACAATTGGTAGATTGATCACATTAAAGGGAGTTAATTTGATGTTGCTCACACTTGGCCTACCCTGAAGTTTTCGTACGTTTATGACTTCCGGTTACCAGGTGTTACATGTAGTATACCGGAGGAAAGCAACAGGGGTTAAATTTAATTTGAAAGTGTATTTTAAACATTTTGGAATTCAAAATTTAGAAAACAAATGAATGAAAAAGTCCTGTTTAATTCTCATTGATGTGACTTTTGATGTCCAACTATACTGTAGAACTGTAGAACTACCTCGATACATCCTTATATACATGTATAATAGCCGATAGAAAAGGGAACAATGTACTCCCAGGGTTCCATCGGATACAGTCGTTAGAACAGGGATAAATGCGTTCCGAGGGTTCAGTCGGACAGAGTTGTCAGACCAGCGAAAGTGGCTCTCCTATGGTTCTGTTGAACATAGTCGCAAGACAAAAAAGTGCGTTCCTAGGGTTATGTCGGACACACTAGTTAGCCAGGGGACAAGGGAGTTCATATGGGTTCTGTTGGGGTTCTGTTGGATACAGCCATCGGTGTAGGGAAAGGGACACTTCTCACTCCGCTTATATCCTGTCGCATAGACTCGGCATGTGAGGTAATGCCCTTGTAGGGTTGTGACAGACACAGCCGTTAGACAAAGGACATACATGTCTGCGATCCTAGGGTTCTGTCTGCAATCTAAGGGAAAGGGACACTTCGCATATATTATGTCGCACAGAGTCGGCACGTGAGGTAATGCTCTTGTAGGGTTGTCACGGACGCAGCCGTTAGACAAAGGACCTACATGTATGCGATCCTAGGGTTCTGTCTGCAAGCCAAGGGAAAGGGACACTTCGCTTTTGTTCTGTAGCAGAGTCGACACGCGAGGGATCAATGCGTTTCGACAAGAGGACAGTGCTCTCCTATATTTCTGTAGGACACAGCCTTCAGGCGGGTGAACAGGGCGTTACTATAATGCGAGGTACCAGAACACTCCTCTATTAATGAATCCTAACCTCACTGCCCCAGTTTCACCTGAATTATTAACACACTGGTCACTCTATCACATGTCCATGGCAACGGTGTTGGATATTGAGAAATTTGCGTAGATCACATCAATATCCAGTTATGAACGTTTCGGACTCTGCTAGTTCATGGTATAAACCCAGTCATTCATATTGACACAACAGTCATATTTTAGGAAAGCATGTTTTAATCTAACATAGTTTTCGATATTCACCTTAATTCTATTTTCCCCAGAAGGTTGTAGAGGTGGCTGATCTCTCGAGTACCTGGCTTCCTAAGATAACTCCTGTTTCTGTTTTGATGCCTTTAACAATACGTCAGACACCAGGTTTCGTCTGAGAGCTGCAGCACGTACCAATTTACAGCTCTCATCTACAGCCTTCCTACGTAACTATTCTTTATATCTATGGACAGACATATTGAATTTATCCGCACGGCGTGACTTGGTCGTTGAAAGTTTAATGCTGGTCACTGCGGTTATAGTGATCCATTGTCTTGCGAGTTCGTGGTGGTGACGGTGAAAGCCACTGTGTTCTCCATCCTCGCCACGCGGTAATTAGTCACCATACCGAGGCTTTTTAACGACTGACCTTCCGCAACACAATCATATAATTAATTGTTCATTCATCAGCTTGTTTAACCTCGATTTAACACTATTCCGTCCCCTTGTGACAATCAGTGCACCGGGTATCCCTCAGATGGACTCCACAGTATATCTCTACATATCAAGACACTCTTGTACACTCCAGAAAATTACCACTGAAAACATTGACGGCGAATCAGTGGTTACTACACATCCAAAGGTTGGACGAATTAACCAATCACATAAAAGAAATCTACCTACGGTGGCTCATATGTGCGATTGCGTTATTTCGCCGCGAAATAAGTTTCGTAGTCGCATAAAGCATGTTATGTGAAATAACGAAAGAAATGATGTCGCTGTTTTGCGGTGCACTGACGACGATTTTCGTCTCTTCTCTCGGGACGAAACATCAGAAGACTACTGCCTTTTCGCCCCACAGTTCGACAAAACGATGATTATCGTCTTTTCGCCCCACTGTTCGACGGACAGAGCGATGATTATCGTCTTTTCGCCCCGCTGTTCGACTGACAGAGTGATGCTTATAGTCGTTTCGCCCCACTGTTCGACAGAGCGATGATTATAATCTTTTCGCCCCACTGTTCGACAGAGCGATGATCATAGTCTTTTCGCCCCACTGTTAGACTGACAGAGCGACGATTATCGTCTTTTCGCCCACTGTTCGACTGACAGAGTGATGCTTATAGTCGTTTCGCCCTACTGTTCGACAGAACGATGCTTATCAGGTTTTTCGCCCCACTGTACGTGATTATTGATGGCCAGGTTATAGTGTGATTATTGATGGCCTGGTTATAGTGTGATTATTGGTGGCCAGGTTAGAGTGTGGTTATTGATGGCCAGGTTATAGTGTGATTATTGGTGGCCAGGTTAGAGAGTGATGATTGGTGGTCAGGTTATAGTGTGATTATTGATGGCCAGGTTATAGAGTGATTATTGGTGGCCAGGTTATAGAGTGATGATTGGTGGCCAGGTTATAGAGTGATTATTGGTGGCCAGGTTATAGAGTGATTATTGATGGCCTGGTTATAGTGTGATTATTGGTGGCCAGGTTAGAGTGTGGTTATTGATGGCCAGGTTATAGTGTGATTATTGGTGGCCAGGTTAGAGAGTGATGATTGGTGGTCAGGTTATAGTGTGATTATTGGTGGCAAGGTTATAGTGTGATTACTGGTGGCCAGGTTATAGAGTGATTATTGGTGGCCAGGTTATAGTGTGATTATTGATGGCCAGGTTATAGAGTGATTATTGATGGCCAGGTTATAGTGTGATTATTGATGGCCAGGTTACAGTGTGATTATTGATGGCCAGGTTATAGAGTGATTATTGGTGGCCAGGTTATAGAGTGATGATTGGTGGCCAGGTTATAGAGTGATTATTGGTGGCCAGGTTATAGAGTGATTATTGGTGGCCAGGTTATAGAGTGATTATTGGTGGCCAGGTTATAGTGTGATTATTGGTGGCCAGGTTATAGAGTGATTATTGGTGGCCAGGTTATAGTGTGATTATTGGTGGCCAGGTTATAGAGTGATTATTGGTGGCCAGGTTATAGTGTGATTATTGATGGCCAGGTTATAGAGTGATTATTGGTGGCCAGGTTATTGAGTGATTATTGGTGGCCAGGTTATAGAGTGATAACTGGTGGCCAGGTTATAGAGTGATTATTGGTGGCCAGGTTATAGAGTGATTATTGATGGCCAGGTTATAGTGTGATTATTGATGGCCAGGTTATAGTGTGATTATTGGTGACCAGGTTATAGTGTGATTATTGGTGGCCAGGTTATAGAGTGATTATTGATGGTCAGGTTATAGAGTGATAATTGGTGGTCAGGTTATAGTGTGATTATTGGTGGCCAGGTTATAGAGTGATTATTGGTGGCCAGGTTATAGTGTGATTATTGGTGGCCAGTTTATAGAGTGATTATTGGTGGCCAGGTTATTGAGTGATTATTGGTGGCCAGGTTATAGAGTGATTATTGGTGGCCAGGTTATAGAGTGATGATTGGTGGCCAAGTTATAGAGTGATTATTAGTGGCAAGGTTATAGTGTGATTACTGGTGGCCAGGTTATAGTGTGATTAATGATGGCCAGGTTATAGTGTGATTATTGATGGCCAGGTTATAGTGTGATTATTGGTGACAAGGTTATAGAGTGATTATTGGTGGCCAAGTTATAAAGTGAATATTGGTGGCCAGGTTATAGAGTGATTACTGGTGGCCAGGTTACAGAGTGAATATTGGTGGCCAGGTTATAGAGTGATTATTGATGGCCAGGTTATAGAGTGATTATTGGTGACCAGGTTATAGTGTGATTATTGGTGACCAGGTTATAGAGTGATTACTAGTGGCCAGGTTATAGTGTGATTACTGGTGGCCAGGTTATAGTGTGATTATTGGTGATAAGGTTATAGAGTGATTATTGGTGGCCAAGTTATAAAGTGAATATTGGTGGCCAGGTTATAGAGTGATTATTGGTGGCCAGGTTATAGAAAGATTACTGGTGGCCAGGTTATAGAGTGATTATTGGTGGCCAGGTTATAGAGTGATTATTGGTGGCCAGGTTATAGAGTGATTACTGGTGGCCAGGTTATAGAGTGATTACTGGTGGCCAGGTTATAGTGTGATTACTGGTGGCCAAGTTATAGTGTGCTTATTGGTGGCCAGGTTATAGAGTGATTATTGGTGGCCAGGTTATAGAGTGATTATTGGTGGCCAGGTTATAGTGTGATTATTGGTGGCCAGGTTATAGTGTGATTATTGGTGGCCAGGTTATAGTGTGATTATTGGTGGCCAGGTTATAGTGTGATTATTGGTGGCAAAGTTATAAAGTGAATATTGGTGGCCAGGTTATAGAGTGATTATTGGTGGCCAGGTTATAGTGTGATTATTGGTGGCCAGGTTATAGTGTGATTATTGGTGGCCAGGTTATAGTGTGATTATTGGTGGCCAGGTTATAGAGTGATTATTGGTGGCCAGGTTATAGTGTGATTATTGGTGGCAAAGTTATAAAGTGAATATTGGTGGCCAGGTTATAGAGTGATTATTGGTGGCCAGGTTATAGAGTGATTACTGGTGGCCAGGTTATAGAGTGATTATTGATGGCCAGGTTATAGAGTGATCATTGGTGGCCAGGTTATAGAATGATTACTGGTGGCCAGGTTATAGTGTGATTATTGGTGGCCAGGTTATAGAGTGATTATTTGTGACAGGTTGATTAAGTATATCATTCTCACAGAAATGCAGACAAATTTAATAAAGCGCATTAGGACTTTCCATTGCAGACATTATTTGTGACCAAACCGTAATCAAAATGCGTCACTTTTTGGAACCAATCCGAAACATTTTCTGCTGAACTTGCTACAAATTATTGAAGACAACTCCGTAACGTAAACAAAATCGTTTCTTTTGTTTATTATTTCAAAACAGATGTCACCGGGCAGTCACTTTAGCAATGAAGATAAACATTACTGTTTTGATAATTCAATATGAGAAAAAAAGCATTGCGAATCAAGCCTCGATGCTGAGGTTAACAGTTTGACACACAGTTGTTTATGAACTGCAGCAGATAACTGTTGCTATATAAATTTTAACTATTTTTGAGTAAGACTTTGTACTTACCTCGGAGTGTACTTATAAATAAGTGAATTTGTAGCTGGAAGTCCACACCCACTTTTTGTGATCGTCTTGATCCGTCATCTTGAAAGTGAAGCGGTGGCCCGTAAGTTATTATTGACTTTGAAACTGTGTGTCTTGTATACAATAATCTGGAGCCAAACTTCAAACTATTAAACCAACGTCTGTCCTTACATGTACCTGGCTGTTTCGTCAAGACGGCAAGAGTTATCTGTCCCTGACTCAGTATACGAGTTGCCTCCCGTTTAACAGCTTGCATACAGTTCTCCATTTCTCCGACATTGATATTTTACACTAAGCGTTGGCGGTCACCCACAATTATACGGAAGAGTAAAAGGCGTGGACTCGGTCTGATTGTTGCAACGTATTACTTATTAAGATACTAATATCCGAAATTTGAACAGCTCTGCTGATTAACTCATAACACACCTTCAGACATCAAAATATAAGGAGAATTAGATAAAGAAGAATGGGATATAGCCTAGACACGTATAGAAAAGGCTTAGACATTTAAGCAGTTTCAATATGACTGTTTAAGGTTTCCAGCTTTGATATTTCTGTCAAGGTGTCACTATTTCTCACTGTATAGCGTCTCGTACAAGATATCTATGATCACGTAACAATCTGCTTCTACTGAACTCGTATATATTTCTCGAATAGGTTTGTCGATGTTTTTACAATAGCATGCATATGCGAACACAGTGAATTTTTCACGACACTTCTTCAGACAATAATTTAGAGCCAACCTTCGTCCCGTGTTATACACCTTATATTTTCGGAAAATATTTCAATAGAACAGAAAATAGGGAAAGACAACAAAAGAGAGGCCCCGACTTCCATAGCCTTGCGATTCAATGAAATGTAATGTCCGATATTGGTCATTGTCACAAACATAATTTGCTAATGACATATGTAATTTGGCAATGTTTGGGTTATCATATGAACAAGATAATGAATGAAATACATTTGTATATAAAGCGTCGTAAGAATCGTTGAGATTTTGAAAATCGGTGAAAAATCATGAACATGTCTGTTGTTCGTGCAATTGTACAGGTCCCGATGATTAATTGTCGGCTAATGTAAACCAGCGGCATTCCTTATCGTTCTGCTTGTCAGGTAAGATGACTTTTTTCGAGACTCCGGTGATTTATATTGGGAATCTTTTAACGTATCGATCTAAAACTGTCGTGATGCTTGAAATATTTTGATATCTAATCGAACATATTCGAAAAAGTTCAAATAAAACTAAGAGCCGTTTTTATAGTGCCATCATACTGAAATGACATACTGGACATAGTAGGAAGATATCCGGTTACATTTTCCTGGCAACGACAGTCCTGTACGAAAAAAAAAATCGTTGAGCAGAGAAACCCACTAACGGACGGGCTACCAGGGAGAAACCCACTACCGGACGAGTTATCGGGAAGTGAAATCCACTGCCGGACGAGTTACCAGAAAAGTGAAATCCATTGCCTGAAGAGGTACCAGGAAAAACCCAATGCCAGTTTAGATACATTCTTCAGTTGTATAACAGGTAGTAAGAGGTCACGTAATGACGTTGTCATAATTATAGTATCTCCTAATTCGTGTTCAACAAGCTTTCAGCCCATGATGCGTTTCAGTACTAATCCCTTTTAACACGACTTAATATATCCACCATACTTGAATATCACGTCACTGGATAATCGTTCAGTTCGCCTGTACCAGCCACCAAACGTGGAACAGGAAACGCTTGACCAGCCGGCCACATACCAGACACCAAACTTGATACAGGAAACGCTTGACTAGTCGGCCACATACCAGACACCAAACGTGGTACAGGAAACGCTTGACCTGGGAGACATATACCAAACACCAAACGTGGTACAGGAAACGTTGACCAGAGGGCCACATACCAGACACCAAACGTGGTACAGGAAGCGCTTGACCAGTCGGCCACATACCAGACACCAAACTTGATACAGGAAACGCTATACCGGAAGAGTGATATGCCCGATGCCAATCATGGTGCAGGAAACGTTTGACCTGAATGGAGACATGCCAGACACCAAACGTGATAAGGAAACGCTTGACCAGACGGCGGTATACCTGACCAGACGTCAAACCTGGTCCTGGAAACGCTTGATCTGGAGGAGACATAACAGACGACAAAGGCGATTTAGGCGCTGACTGACGGGAAACAACAAACACCAAACATTGTAAGGAAGAGGACAAACAGTTTACTGTGATGACACTAAGGAATCATCTTCATCGTGAACATGGTCGGTGTAGAGATTTTCACTTCCGATTTCTACCGGAAACCTCATCGGCGATGTACGATTTATGTACTTAATGGACACTCAAGGAGCATTTGCCTTCCTTGACGAGGGAGTGGAACGCGTATATTTCGAATAGTAATGGAGTTTAAAACCGTACATATTGAAGTAATGAGGTCGTGTCACGAAAGATGCATCGCTTGTTTAAATATAGAGCATATTGTAGGCGATAAAACGTGGAATAATGGTTAACAGGGACTTGTGTGCATGCATTTCATTGCCTGCCATGTTATAATTCTATGGGTAGCCAGTTTGAATTTTATCTTTTTATGCTATTTAAATTGTAAATCTGTTGTAAGTCTGTGTATTTGGATTTTTATAACATTTTGAAAAAGAGATCTTTCAGTAAACCACTTAGGAGAAAGGGATGCATGAGAGGCTACTATCAGCGCTTCAGTAACTACAAAATTGGCTCCACTGGAAAGACTACGAATGACATGGTCCTGGTCTACATACAGCTGTCGACATCTTAGGTCCCTGTAATGGTTTTGTACCAGTTTTTATTTGTCGGATTGTCGACGTTTTTGATCCCTGTGATGGTTTTGTACGAGTTTTTATTTGTCGGATTGTCGACATTTTTGGTCCCTGTAATGGTTTTCTACCAGTTTTTATTTGTCAGATTGTCGACGTTTTTGGTCCCTGTAATGGTTTTGTACCAGTTTTTATTTGTCGGATTGTCGACATTCTTGGTCCCTGTAATGTTTTTAACCAATTTTTATTTGTCGGATTGTCGACATTCTTGGTCCCTGTGATGGTTTTGTACCAGTTTTTATTTGTCGGATTGTCGACGTTTTTGGTCCCTGTGATGGTTTTGTACCAGTATTTATTGGTCGGATTGTCGACGTTTTTGGTCCCTGTAATGGTATTGTACCAGTTTTTATTTGTCGGATTGTCGACATTCTTGGTCCCTGTGATGGTTTTGTACCAGTTTTTATTTGTCGGATTGTCGACGTTTTTGGTCCCTGTGATGGTTTTGTACCAGTATTTATTGGTCGGATTGTCGACGTTTTTGGTCCCTGTAATGGTATTGTACCAGTTTTTATTTGTCGGATTGTCGACATTCTTGGTCCCTGTAATGGTTTTGTACCAGTTTTTATTTGTCGGATTGTCGACGTTTTTGATCCCTGTGATGGTTTTGTACCAGTTTTTATTTGTCGGATTGACGACGTTTTTGATCCCTGTGATGGTTTTGTTCCAGTTTTTATTTGTCGGATTGTCGACGTTTTTGGTCCCTGTGATGGTTTTGTACCAGTTTTTACTTGTTGGATTGTCGACATTCTTGGTCCCTGTGATGGTTTTGTACCAGTTTTTATTTGTCAGATTGTCGACGTTTTTGGTCCCTGTGATAGTTTTGTACCAGTTTTTATTTGTCGGATTGTCGACGTTTTAGGTCCCTGTGATGGTTTTGTACCAGTTTTTATTTGTCAGATTGTCGACGATTTTGGTCCCTGTAATGGTTTTGTAACAGTTTTTATTTGACGGATTGTCGACGTCTTTGATCCCTGTGATGGTTTTGTACCAGTTTTTATTTGTCGGATTGTCGACGTTTTTGGTCCCAGTAATGGTTTTGTACCAGTTTTTATTTGTCGGATTGTCGACGTTTTTGATCCCTGTAATGGGTTTGTAGCAGTTTTAATTTCTGACAACACGTAAAAGCATGATTAGAGGTTTTCAATGAAGGTCATCCTGACGTAATGAAAAAGGTTTTCAATGGAGATTTCTCTGACGTCACGTAAAAGGACGAATAATGGTTTTCAATGAAGATCTCTCTAACGTCACGAATGCAGGGTTTAAAGGGAGGTCACTCTGACGTCACGAATAAGATTTTATAATGGAGATAAATCTGATGTCAGTAATGAAGGTTTTTAATGGAAACCATTCTGATGTCACAAAGAAAGATTATCAATGGTGCCTTACTTGATCTAACGAAAGAATTATTTTGATTGAGATCGCCAAATAGACTTAAAGAAATCTTAAGCAGATCTATCTGAACCCGAAAGTCGCTATGAAATCACAAAAATGTATGATGTCAAATGAAGTGTTCCTTACAAACTGACTCTCACGGTTTTGTTATTAACTATAGCTATATTGTTGGTATGTGGTGCGGACAAACGAAACGAAAGACTTTTTTGTGACAAAGAAAGTGCTTTATTCTTTTGACCTCTCAGTGGTTCTGAACCAATGTCATTCAACTACATTAATCGATGATACAATAACTAAAATCTGAATGCTTTATACATATTTCTCAATTATTAAAACTGAAACAAAAAGATCATATCTTAAGATTGATAACTAGACAATAATGTTGATCAGACACCTGTGATTTATATAATCACTCAATAAAACTGGTTATCATACACCTGTGATTTATATAATCACTCAATAAAACTGGTTATCAATCAACACAGGAAAGGCAATGACGTCGCAGACGTACAAAGTATTATTAGAATATTATCTAATACATTGGATTTATCATTGTATATCTAATACATTGTCTGTATTTGTGTATATCTAATACATTGTCTGTATTTGTGTATATCTAATACATTGTTTGTGTTAGTGTATATCCAATACATTGTTTGTGTTAGTGTATATCCAATACATTGTATGTATTTGTGTATATCTAATACATTGTATGTGTTAGTGTATATCTAATACATTGTATGTATTTGTGTATATCTAATACATTGTATGTGTTAGTGTATATCCAATACATTGTATGTGTTAGTGTATATCTAATAAATTGTATGTGTTAGTGTATATCCAATACATTGTATGTGTTAGTGTATATCTAATAAATTGTATGTATTTGTGTATATCTAATACATTGTATGTGTTAGTGTATATCTAATACATTGTATGTGTTAGTGTATATCCAATACATTGTATGTGTTAGTGTATATCTAATACATTGTATGTGTTAGTGTATATCCAATACATTGTATGTGTTAGTGTATATCTAATACATTGTATGTGTTAGTGTATATCCAATACATTGTATGTGTTAGTGTATATCTAATAAATTGTATGTATTTGTGTATATCTAATACATTGTATGTGTTAGTGTATATCCAATACATTGTATGTGTTAGTGTATATCTAATACATTGTATGTGTTAGTGTATATCTAATACATTGTATGTGTTAGTGTATATCCAATACATTGTCTGTATTTGTGTATATCTAATACATTGTTTGTGTTAGTGTATATCTAATACATTGTATGTGTTAGTGTATTTCCAATACATTGTATGTGTTAGTGTATATCCAATACATTGTATGTGTAAGTGTATATCCAATACATTGTATGTGTAAGTGTATATCCAATACATTGTTTGTGTTAGTGTATATCCAATACATTGTCTGTATTTGTGTATATCTAATACATTGTATGTGTTAATGTATATCTAATACATTGTATGTATTAGCACATGATGTTGTATGTACTAGTATATGATGTTGTATGTACTAGTATATGTTGTTGTATGTACTAGTATATGATGTTGTATGTACTAGTATATGTTGTATG